>NC_051224.1:4410000-4552500 GCF_015220715.1 Pygocentrus nattereri
TGTAGCCTCAAAACAACTAAAATTTTACCTGGTTTCACAAGAACTTCAGGAATGAGTGCAGTTGTAATGCAGGGGTGGGTGGAATGGAACTGAGATGTAAGGTGCTATTTACGTATATAGCCGTACCTCAGGTAGGTGTGTTATTGTGCATGGCAGAAATTAGACGGGTCATGTTAAATGTGCTTTCGCTGGCTGATCATTGCAACAGTCGCTAAAAGGGAGTACTAGAAATAAGCAGCTGTCCTTTTTGTGTCGTGATATTTCAGCCAGTATCAGCTGCTGTACTACATTTTACTCACCTCAATTTCTGGAGGACGATATTAAAATTGGACCTTGGTGCAGTGCTGGGTTTGCCAGTAAACTGCACTTGAGGCCAGGAGTAGTAAGTTATTTGCAGCCTCACACCACTGTGTTTTCAGCGCTCACAGAAAAAAGCAGCTGGAAATACTGACTACGCCTTACCTGTCACGTCTGCTTAAACCGTGGAAGATCAGAATCCTTAATTGATCCCAGAGGGAAATTGCAGTTGTTACAGTTGCAACCATTTATGTAAAAGAATAAACACTTTAATAATGTAAAACAAAGATAAAGAGAAAAATTGCAGTAAGTACACAAGATTTAAGTACTTATGAATATAGTAAAGTGGCGGTGACTGTAATAATAAATATGAATCATCTTGTATAAAGCAGTTCAACTAAACATGCTTTCTGCTCAGAGACTTGGTTCTTTGTCACAAGCTTACTTTTTTCTTGCTAGAGTTTGATAGTTTCTCCTAAAGGTTTAAGAAATCTTGTTTTTAGGCTCCATCTCCCCCGCAACCCAGAAAGATAAGCGGTTTAGATGACTGTGTGGGGCGGCCTATGACTTGCTTCTTGTTAGAATAATGAAACCGCTAAAGCTTTAACAGGTGAAGTAGTCTGAAGACTACGTTTACACTGCACAGCTACAGTAAGAGTAATGTCTTAAACATAATTACAGTTAGTCTTTCTGGTCAGGGAAGCCGTTCGGTGTCAGTAGCCACGTTTACATGCAGCCTGAATCCGTTAATAATCTGACTAATAGCTCAATCGGAATAGACTAGTCTGATTGAGGCCAATCGGAATACAATTTCTATCCGATTCTATCCGAGCATGATGTCTTCCTTTATAAGTGCATGTGAAGGACGTTTCTCTGAGTCTGACGTCAGTTTAAAGCAATTAAAATCTCAAGCGCGCCAACTGGAAACTCCTCTCACGCTGACAGGATCTCGCATGATGTTCGCTGTCATGGTAACGTTTACTCTCAGCGCTGCTCCACGCATGCGCGTCATTCTGCATCGGATTACTTGTAGTGGGCACGTAAAGATTGTAGTGGGCACGAAGATTCTCCATCAGGGGGGTGCTGGAGCCTATCCCAGCAGTCATTGGGTGGTCATTGGTCTTTTCATGTAAACATAGCCAGTGTTTTATCTTCATATATACACACAGGTAGGTCCCTGCATAAAGCTACTCATAAAGCTATATCTGATAAGATTGTTTATCTATCAAAATATCCTAAATTACTTTATCAGATGCTAAGCAGTAATACTAGGCTGAGCTGGCATGATGCGCTTGAAGTAAGGCTGAATCAACAATAAAAACAGTTATTACAGTTAGTACAGTTATTATTCTGTACTAGTGATGTATGTGTGCCGTAGGACAAACGGCTAGAGAATGTGATTTGACTGAAAATGCATGTTGGTGCAAAATGCAGTGAGGAGTTTGAAGTGTCCACGATGACCATATTGCGTTTGGTGAATATCAGACTGTGGTTGGCTTTGGACTTCAGTGTTTTACGTTACTGAATTAAATTTAAATTAAAATAAAAAATATATAATAATAACTGAAATGAGTGGCATTTATAGCCGATGCCCTCAGAACACCTCACTGTGAGCCGCTTGTTAGAGAAATGGATAATATTAGCATTAATATATCTAATAGTATGCGTGTTGTAAAAGTAATTTATTAATGAAATAAAGGAGGAATATGTCCCACGGGATGCAAGGGATAATATAAACGAAACGAACTGGCATGGCAGATTTGTTTCTTGCATGCCCTCCTCCATCCGTCTTAATTAGCTTGCCGAGCCCACATGACAGACATGATTAAAGGTGCGCGTTAGAGATGTGTGTTACCTGTTCACACATTCAACATGCTTTCCTGGTTCCATCTTACAGCAGATGATTGCGTGCAACTTACAAGACCGAACAACAAATGCTCTCTGCATCACCAGGGCAGAGGTACGTGAGTGCAGTGGAAGTTGATAGCAGGTACAGGAAAATGCCACCCCTGCCTGTTCGGTTCTTATCTGTCTCCCTGTCATTTGATCCTGCACTGAATGTCTGTTTTTAGAAAGTTTCGTTGAGTGTTTGAGACACGTGCAGCAGTGTTGGCTTTGGTGCACAGTGCATATGCATGGGTTGCTTTGTATTTACAGTCAAATAGTGTAGAGAGGTGGGAAAGCAGGAGTGAAAGCAGGAGTGGTGGGTCACAGCAGTGGTATCGTGAAAGCCCAGTAGCAGGGAGGGGTTTGGACCGTGAGCCACAGACCTAATTAATGGGGCAGTGTTACTGGGGCTACTGGAGATTGTGCTGATAAGACCATTCGGTCGCTGTCAGACAGTGATCTTCTTGGGGAGCTTAGAGCATGGCAACCCTCCAGCTCCACTTGCCTACTTCTGTTTACAGTCTCTACCAGCCTGCTTCATTAAGCTCTCGCTCTCTCGCTGCTGCTCTGTAGCTCTCGCTCGGTCAGTGGCTCTTTCTTCCCTTTTTCCTTGTTAGGATGGGCATGTGTTTGTGTGGATTGAAGCCCGCTCCCCTGTCTGTGTAGACGATTTGTTACTGTGATAAATATGACTGCGACTAACCAATTCCATAATCGATTAATCAGTCCATTGTGGCTCTGATTGATAGTAAGAATAAAAAATGCGGCCTGTGGTCTTTTCATAAGTAAGTGATTCACAATGTACACAACACACACATACACGGATTATTTCTGCTGTTGGACAGACCCATAAAACACCTACCTGGTCAGATTTACAGTGCCACACGATGTCTTCTGCGTAGCCTGTACGAATGCGATTTTATTCAGAGTAAAGAGTGCAGAAACAATAAACAAAGCAAGATCAAATCTGGCTGTTTACTCTGCCGAGTAACAGAGAACTCTGCTGAAAACGGCTGCTGATGATGCCAGGAATGACTAATATCTGTATCTTTGGGTGTGTGAGGAGCAGGGATGAGACAAATAATTTGAGGAATTTAGCCATGAAACAGCACTGGTTCTGCTTTAGCCAAGACGGAGATGCTGCTACCGGCTTCTGTGTACCAGAGGTGTATTATTCTGTGTGTTTTGTTTTGGTTTTTTTCTCCATTTTGCACAAAAAGTTTTAAATTTACCTCTAACATACGGTCTTGTTAATAATTATAAAATGGTAAATACTCATGACATAGTAAATAAACAAATTTTGAAGTGTTTAATTTCATTGTCGCTGTCAGAACAATTTTATTTTGTAATGTTGGACAATTTGTTTGTCCGTTTATCATGAAACATAAACGCTTTGCCGTGGGTAAGAAGAGTTTACAAATAATGCAAATAAAACGTAGATAAGAGGTTTTTGCATGAGCTTGTTTCTTTACAACGCTGTGCAATCCTCACCCTCAGATGCAGCTGCTGCTGCATAATCATACATTAATAAAGTTAATCACTGCTTTTCTTTTTCCCACTTTGTATAATACTTGTATAATACTTTTTGCTATCCATTGTCTACCGTAGGAGGACGGGTTCCCCTCCTGAGCCTTGGTTCCTCTCAAGGGATCTTCCTCTTTAGGGAGTCTTTCCTTGCCACTGGCGACGCTCATGGGGACTCGGACCCGGATCTTCTCTTTTCTTTTCTTTCTGTAATGCTGGTTGTTCTGTAAAGCTGCTTTGTGAGAACACCTGTTGTAAAAAGTGCTACATAAATAAATTTAGCTGTGCTCTGCATGATTGTGATTATATGCATCGGTACTAGGTATGATACTTACCGATACTCGCAGATCACGTATCAATATTAGAAGTGGAAAAAAATAATGTTGGTGCTGATAATAATAACAAATAGCTGTTGCTGTTGTTGTTCAACTACATGTCATAAAAAGACAGATTTAAACCATTTACAGAGACTACGAACGAGAACAACCACTATCTACTATAATATCCATCCTTTTCCTTCTGTTCCTTCTTAAATAGCTTTTTTATTGCAAATCTTGAATAAAAAAAACATCTGCTCAGTTTTTCATAGCCCTGTTTAAGTGCCACTCTTCCAACTTGTATTCCAGGGCTCAGAAAGCCAAAATATCATGCTATCTTCTCATAAAAATGCCTTTAGGTATTGTGAATTCATATTAAAATTGAAACACACCAATGCGGTTCTGAGTAGTTTTTGGTGGGAGCTTTTACAGTGTTTGGGGTTTTATGCAGCTCCATTCATTGTGACTCACTGTCCTCATTAGAAATCTGTTTCCTGTAACTTACTTCCTCCCAAACGAGGTGGCTCTGTTTAAAAATGGCTCAGATTGGATTGTAAATAAAAAAAACAAACAAACAAAATAACAAAAAAGTGAACAGGTTGTGCCTCTGGGCCCACATTGTGTCACGTCAGTGGGTTTTTATTGTTCTCCGGGTGTGAATCATCATTAGTTTGGTCTGTTAAAAAAAAAAAAAAAATCTCTTCTGTGAGTTTTGAGTTGATGCACTGCTCTGTGAATACTTGTCTCTCATCACCAAACTACTTTGTGGAGCCATAACATAATTGTGATTGTTGCTACAGATAGAAACACATTGAAACATGCCCTGCAGTACGTTGAAAGCAAAGTTAGGAATGTGGATGGGACATAATTTAACACTGGCTTATGTTCTGATTAACTGTAATATGAGCCTGTAGATGTACAGTGTAGCCTGACATCCATCACATTCTGTGTGGATGTTTTTATACACCTAATACAGTGTCAGTGTAGTGTTGGCCTGTGTAATAAAGAAATAACCATTTTGAATGTTAGTATCATTGTTAAAGTAATAACATTTACTGTGTAACTTTCAATACACTGTAAAATACTGTAAATAACGCTGGATTATAGGCCTTATCGTACCCTGCATATATGCCCATATTCATGCATACATATAGATTAAGTGACCCTTATTACTCCCACAACGGGTCAATTTCACCTCCGCATTTAACCCAAGGGAGCAGTTGGGGGTTAGGTGTCTTGCTCGAGGACACCTCAGTCATGTGCTGTCAGCTCTGGGGATCGAACCGGCGATCTTCCGGTCACAAGGCCGGTTCCCTAACCTCCAGCTCATGACTGCCCCAGGTGAGCTGTTTTTTAGCAATTTTGAAAAATCTATAAATTGGGGCAACTTTATCAGTATAAAGCCCCTGTCTGCTTATTTTCATGATTTCCTTTTAAACCTGTTGCAGGATCGTACTGCAAGAGAAGTAACTTGATATTATGAGAGTGTGATGACCAGCAGTGCACTTCAACTGTAGGAAGAAGATGATGCATCAACTCAGTGCTGCATTAACTAGCCTCCCCCCAAACTTCGAGGCTTTAACGGGGGCTTTAACATTATAGCCATTGTACAGTTACACGTTCTGTGTATCTAGGACAGTTTCCATTCGCAGCAAAGGGAGCAAAAATCCACAAGAAAAAAAAAAAACCACACCCTTAAAAGCCAACACTCAGTGGGGCTCAATCACCAATATCTTCCTAAGCTTTTTCTTAAATTTGTTCTTGAGAAAGGTCAGATTCATGTTGTGCTCTTGACTGTGTGTAGACTCTGTTCTTACCTAAGAACAAATCCCAAATAAGTAAACACTGGTGAACGTCACAATCTTTGTGAAAACTGCATGAGTGGGTTTCAAGATGCAATTTCTTCATAAGAACAGTTGGTGAATGAGGCCCAATGTCTTTCACATCAGAGATCATGGCTGCAATTTTTACATGCTATGTACTTCAGCAATTGGTGGCTTCTGTCTGTGAGCGGTAGACCTGTGCCTGACCTGCCAATTTGTGGCTAAGCTGCTGTTATTCCTCGATATCAGGGTGTCCACATACTTTTGGCCATTTGCATTTTTCCCTTTGATAATGTTATGTACTGACTAAGTGCTTTGTACTTTAGTGCTCCTTACTCTGTTTGAGCGTCACCTGCTTGTCTGATCTGTTTAGTATGTTGCATAGCTGCACTCTCCCAAGTTCCTTGTGTGTGTAACATGCTGAAAATAAATTTGGTTCTTATTCTTACTGCTTACTGGTTTGGCTCATCTGCTTGTCATTTTCTGTTTCCCTTCAGCAGATTCACAGGCGGTCTAAGCTGCCTGACCACAACAACCAGGACCTAAAGAGGGACCTTGAATCCTCTGAGAGGCAGAATGCCCTTTCCGGGGGCTATCGTAGCTGGAGGAAGGAGGGCCTGGAGCAGGCTGCCGTCACTCAAGCCCTCAGGAAGGGGGCCAAGCGCCGATCAAAGCCCTCCATGATAGACAAGAGCCTAAACATGCAGGGTCCCGGTGTGGCGGCCGATGGCATCGCCCCTTACGACCCATCTAGCAGCCGTAACTTCACAGATATGCGGGCAGGGGAGGGGGGCAAGATTCCACTGCCTGTTCCAGGAGAACCAGGCAGTGTGGAAGGCGCCCCTCAGATCCCGAACAGTGACTTTGTACCCAAATGCGAGATCTCAGGGAAGGACGCCCTGTCTGCTCTGCACCGCGCGAGCTCCCGCCAGTGCCGTCAGGAGCTCGCTAACATTGTGTGCCAGCACCAGTCTGGAGAGCTGATGCCGCAGTCTCTGCCTCAGTTCTGCCCACAGCACGGTAGGAGCCTTTCTTCGATGTAGTCAGATTCACAGACTTGGCCCTCACCGCATATGTAGACGATGAGCCAGGACATGTTTGATGTCTGAAGTTGTCGTTTTTAGTTTTTTTACTGGAGCTGCAATAAAGTAGCACAACACATGGTTTGAAGCAAATGTGTGATTTAGGTATGCAGTTTTCATCGTGGTGAATAGTGGGATTGACACGTTGCAACAAAAGCGTCCTGTTTCAGCTACACTTGGGGTAAGGAAAAAGCTGTTAAATTGGTGAATAATTTAATGCAAGAATGTACCTCGGGGTAAGGCCTGGGTAATATGTAGAAGTAATAAACACATTATTTTGGTATTTCTGATTGTTTCAAATATAAACAATCCACAGCAGGTTAAACCTACTTTCTGTACTGTCTTTATCACACACACACACACACACACACACACACACACACACACACACACACACACACACACACACACACACACACATACATACACATATATATATATATATATATATATATATATATATATATATATATATATATATATATATATAATTTTTTATAACATTAAGTTTAATGAAAGTCACTATTATATATGTAAGATTATCTTAACACATTTTAGTAATAAACTATTTCACCTCTTGTTCTGAAACTTGGAAACACTTGTATTTGTGAGATTGCTGTGGGTTTGTGACTGTTTTTTCCTAAATGTCAAATGCAAAAGCAACTTGTGTGCCAATAGCTCCTCTTCTGGAGAAAAGACAGGCTGCTAAATGTGTGACTTGGTGAGTTTTAGAACCATGTCTTTGTGCTTTATAAATAGATAAAAAAAGTTGTTTCTTTTATTGTAAGAGAGTTTGTCTGGAACTCTGCTATAGATGCCTGAGGGTAACCACAAAGAGTTCTGTTCTCATAATGTTGTAACTCCTCTAAACCATCGGGGCACTTAAGCTGTACACAATGCTGAGAATTTTCCTCCGGCAATATTTGGAACTCCAAAAAAACTGGAGCCTATCCCAGTGGTCATCAGGCAGAAGGCAGGATATACCCTGGACAGCCCATCGCAGGCCAGACAGACAGGTATACACAGTCACACTCACACCTGGGGGCAGTTTAGCATGTCCAGTTGGCCTGACTGCATGTCTTTGGACTGTGGGAGGAAACCGGAGGACCCACGCAGACACACGGAAACCATGCAAACTCCACGCAGAGAGGACCGCGGTCACCCGGCCGGGAAATTGAACCCAGGCCCTCCTCGCTGTGAGGCAACAGTGCTTAGAATTTACATATTGGTTACTATTATGTACCCTGCTGTTTGATATGAAATAAGCCCTCTCTAGTTCTCTGTCTGTTCTCTTCCCAGAACACAATTACTGCTTTGAAGCCCTGTTAATGGGTCATTTGTCAATCACTGTCAGTCTCTGATTATATAACGCTATTGCACAGGTCTACTCAGAGTTATAAGTAACAAGGAAGATTTTATTTTATCATTTGACTGACTCTGATTGTTGTGGACTGAACTTGTCATTCAGTGGTGTCCTGAAATTTTGTCTTTGGACCAGGTGTACATTGAAGAACTGAACCTTTTTAAGGTAATTTACGTACATAGTAATACACATTCTGTGCTCTCTTTTGTTTTTCTCCAGTTCTCTCCAGTGCTGCTCAGCAGGCTGATATTATAGACAATGATCTGTCTAAGGTGGAGAACCCAGTCAGGGTGGCCTTCGTTCTGATGGTCCACGGCCGAGCCGTCCGGCAGCTGAAACGGCTCCTCAAGGCCATCTACCACAAAGACCATTTCTACTACATCCATGTAGACAGGGTAGGTTGCCAAGTCACACCACTGGTGCATGTGAGATTTTGAACATCTGCAGGACTAGAAAAATATTGAAAGTGGACCGGTAGACCGATTTTTGTGTTGCGCACCAGTGTTATGCTTGTTGTTAATCAAATTCTGCAATAGTGAGATGAATTTGGAAAACATTGATACTGAATTTTACAAATACCTTCCAACACTAGTAGATCCCCAGCATGATGCAGTGGCTCTTGAAAGCTTAATAGCTCAGCAATTGAGCCATTCTGGGATGCCTCTGTAGGAGATGTGGTATAATGAATAGGTCAGTGACACCACTCAGGGGTCCTTGAACAAATATGGTGTGCTTTCAGAACCCTTTAAGGTTTGCCTGAAAGGTTGCAATACAAGGTTTGAGGAAATCAATGGGTTTTCACCCAGAAAAACAGGTGTGCATGGAAGACTGGGGGTAGTCAGAATGTGTTCCTGGGAGTATATTTTTCACTCTTTGATATATGGTGCTGCACCACCTGCTCTTTGTTCCCACCTCCTTTGCTCTGTTTCTAAGAGCTTCCAAGGTTTCTTGATGTAAATATTTTAAAATTAACTTTTCACCAGAGCTCATCAAATTTTCTAACAGTGAATTAGCAAATCAGCATATAAAGCATCAGAAAGCTTTTTTGGCATCTGCTCTTTGTGTGAGTACAGCTCAAAGTTCTCATGGATTGCATCCAAACACAGTTGTAGCCGTTCCTCCTTCCCTGTATGCGACCCCTTTCAATCACACCAGCACTGAGGAGTCAGGGCAAGGCTCTTCAAATAGAGCATGCTTTTTCTTTTTTTCCCCGTTTTGTGGGAATGTGTTTTAAAGCATCATTCATGTTTTATTATAAACAGAAAACAGAGCTAGAGTCTCTCTGTTGCAGCGCACCCACTTGAAGTAATGCATTTACATCACTTTCCCACAAAGCTGGGCCAGGCTGTTGCAAATGACTAAAGTTTAAATCATTAAAAAATTTGCCAAAGTGTGGACTGAGAAGTACAGTGTCAACCAATAGCTTGTGAAGTCGCAATGTAAAATGTAGAGGAGGTTTTATACTCTCTTTAAGGAGCTCTGTGACCTAAAACTAGATTGTTTGTGATGTGTATCATGTGTTGTGTAGCACAGCATTGTGTCCCTCAGCCTATCCAGTTTAACAGAATTCACGATTCTGTGATTTCCATGTTTTCATTCATCAGTGTACTGTCACTACAATACCCAGCATGCCTTATGCAAATATGCCAAACAACCTAACTTGAGCTTTTAACTCATTGTCCTTGTCATCTGAGTCATTTGAATAATGCATTCTCTCTATGATGATTTTAAGGCAGCTACTACAGTTATAGGGCAGCAATGCGATATTCAGGTTCCTAGCAGAAACATTTCTTCTGCATTCACCAGGCAATGAAAAATGAAATGTACCTCAAAAATAAACCCCAAAGCAGTTGTTGTTGTTTCCCACAAATTCCTTGTACTTTCAAAATACGTTATCAGAAGCCTTAATTTCGAGACTACTGCAGCACAGCTGTAAGCATGTAAGAGTAAGATTGGGTATGATAGTTGTAGATGTGGATGCTGACAGCTGTGCTGTGTAAGTGCTGTCTGACCTTGTTGTGTGGATTCCCTGTAGCGCTCCAACTACCTGCATCGTGAAGTTCTGCAGATGGCTGAGCTGTACCCCAACGTGAGGGCCACACCCTGGCGCATGGTCACTATCTGGGGTGGGGCAAGCCTACTGAAGGCCTATCTGCGCAGCATGCAGGATCTGCTGTCCATGCTCGAGTGGAAGTGGGACTTCTTTATCAACCTCAGTGCCACAGACTTCCCCACCAGGTCAGTCACATCTTCTGTAAAAGCATGGATTTGCTCTATTTGAAGGCTCTGTATCCAGAGGCTCTGTATCCAAGCTGTGTTGTGGTGATGGCATGGAATCATCATCTCTGTTCACTGTTCTGCATGCATTTTAAAGTCTTTAATTCAACAATTTGACATCTTAGAAGTTACACAGTATTAGAATTATGTAGCATAATTTGATCATTTTAATACATGCATATTGGTTTAATATAGCAAACAGCGATTCTAAACTTTTCAGTAGTGATCTGAAACTTTTCAGTAGTAGTGTTTATGTATAAGGGAGCATAAGAGGCATATAGTCAAGCATACAGTGATTTAGACCGCTCAATAACAGGGCCTTCTAGTGTTGCTGCTGTTGCATATAAAGTGCATTTATCAAACATGAATAGCTTCCTCTCCCTTCTGTGGAATTCAGGGAGGAGATATTTTCTTCACTTAGGTTAGTCTTTAAGAGACTCGGTCCTGAGCAGTAAAGGTACAGATGTGTGTGGCTGCAGGTCTTGGCTGAGAGCTGCATGGTGTGAAAGCTCTCTTTGTTCTGGTGTTTGGTGAAGCTGGCACATCTCTCTTTCTCCTCTATCAGTTCAGGGAGTTTTTTTTTTCCCCGACACATCATAGCCTTTCCTGGCAGTTTATAATCCCCACAGCCGACCGTGCAGTTCAAAAAAAGACAGGGGAAAAAAAGCTAAATCGGCATTTGCGGCCCAACGCACACAGAGACGTTGATGACCACAAAATCCTGTCAGGAGCGGATAATTCCATCTAGAGGAAGTCATCACATTCATTCCTGCTTGCCTCCAGTCAGCTCTTTATGTTCTTCATGCATTCTTCTTTTTCTTTTTTGTATCTCTTACCCCCCCCCCACCCCCTTCTTCTTTTTTTTTTTTTTCTCCTATCGTCCCCAAACAGGACCAACGATGAGCTGGTGGTTTTTCTCTCACAGAACCGTGACAAAAACTTCCTGAAGTCTCATGGCAGAGAGAACGCCAGGTAGCTTGGTCACCATCTTTTTTTACTTCCTTTTCCTTGACTCATTGACATGCAAATCCAAAAATACACGCTGCGTATTTAATGCTGACTGTTTACTCAGTGGCTCATCTACTGCGAACACACTTAGGATACTGAGAAAGCACTTATGATACTGTATTGCTTTAGTTTACGTAAAACTACAGACTATAAAGCAAATCTGTGAAATGCATCCTGTTTCTTTGCTGAATTTAATATATTGGACAGTAAAAATTAAACGGGACGTGGTCTGTGCCAAGGTTGTTTCACATCTTACGCTCTATATTTTAAACACTTTAAACATTTCAATTGTAAATGCTGCGCTACACTCATCAGAGTGCCACTGTCAGGTTACCTGCAGATGTTTACTTATTGTCACTTAGAAAAAATAAAAATGGGTCATTTGCCTGGAGGTATTCACATTTTGGAAATGACTAACTCATTAAAAATTACTCATTACAAACACATTAAAGGAATTATTTGGAGAAAGTCATATTTCAATGTGTTACTTGTTGCAGCAGTAGAAGTAATTTTTTTAACAGGATCATATATTTAATTTTATATGATTAACTGAAAGTATTAACTAGTCATTGTCACACATGTAACTTTTTGTCCTTACACTCAAGCTTATTAAGCATACCATTTTCCCCAAATAAATAAATGCTATAATAACGACATGTTCATGGTTTTCTTGGGATCATGCCACTTCTCTAGCTTGTAGCTTGAGTGCAAAAGTAAAGAAATAGACTTCAGATATCAAAAGCTTTTGGCTGGTCAGCTACTTTTATACTGAGGGTTCCTTTTTAAACTTCACCTTCTTCTGTGGTGCTGTGTAGGTTCATAAAGAAGCAGGGGCTTGACAGGCTCTTCCACGAGTGCGACAACCACATGTGGCGCCTGGGCGAGCGCACCATCCCCGAGGGCCTGGAGGTGTCAGGTGGCTCAGACTGGTTCTCACTCACACGCCGCTTTGTGGAGTATGTGGTCACCTCCCAGGATGAGCTGGTGAACGGACTGAAGCAGTTCTACACCTACGCCCTGCTCCCTGCTGAGGTGCCTCCTCACCCTCTAGTGCTACTGCCATAGAGATCGCAGCTGTTGCTTTTGTTTAGAGGTCCAGTTTGAGTGACTCGAACAGAAATGTGATAAATTGGATGTTTTGATATTTCAACAGTTTGCTTGAGTGCTGAAGTGGACCAGGCTATTCTATTGGTTGCATACTTATAAAAGGCTGGAGTCCAAATGTTCATACTCCAGTATAGTCTTGAGATAATAGACTGTTATTTGCTATGAAGGAGGCAAGGATGAAATCAGTGGTGCACAGCAGTTTAAATTACAGTATTTTGTACATATTTGTGCTATAGCAGGAAAAGAGAGTGCAAAGGACATTTGAGTAAAGAGGTGACAAAATATTGTATTAGCTTTTTATTGTGTGAGATCAATGCACAAGCATGCATTATACATCAAGGAAAATAATACATCTCTATTACTTCAGGTTCCTCCTGTTTCTGGCATATTTCCCAGGTGTAATCCTAGAGGTATTCTTTTGGGGATAGCAAAACTCTCCAAAATGGTGACTCTGACCAATGTTTTTCTGTTTCACAGTCTTTTTTTCACACGGTTTTGGGCAATAGCCACCTGTGTGACACACTAGTGGACAACAACCTGCGCGTGACTAACTGGAACCGCAAGCTGGGCTGCAAATGCCAGTACAAGCACATAGTGGACTGGTGTGGCTGCTCCCCCAACGACTTCAAACCTGCTGACCTTATCCGAATTCAGGTCCGTGTGGAGTCCTGGGCCTCATAAGGTTTCATACAGCTTAACGTACTGAAGCAGCTTTCTGATAAACAATGCTTTACTTATGCTGACACAAATCATTCAGAGCAGTTGGACGTGCAGTGTGCCATTGTAGAGAAACTTGTGGAGGCAGAATTGTTGAAAGTGGTGGTGATGGGAACCAGACTTCAGATCTGAAGTGTAAATCTTCGAATAGTCCTCTGCAAGTGATGTGTAGCTTGAGTGTGCCGGTCTATAACACAGGATGTAAATGAGCCTGTCAATCATGAAGTCATTGATTTTAAATAAATTAAGTAGGCTACTCTCAAATCTGCGAATGATATATTTCTGTGACATATTAACAGGGTAGTTGAGAGTACTTTTTATCTAATTACATCATCCAATGACCTTCCCATTGAAATATGCTGTTTCAAAAAAATAAACAAAACTTTACTCCGTGGCAAATATGGATAATGCTCTAAATTAACTACAGCAAACATCAGGAAAAGAAGAGGTTTGAGGCAGCTGCTCTGTATATGTTAGAAACATTCCCGTTCTTTCTAAGACAGCTCTTACGAAATGTTCGCCCAGACTGGACTATGTAGGCAAATCCTTGTTGTGCATGGACAATGGAAAATGTTTTTTTTTTTTTTTCCTTCTAATTCATCAGCGCTGCACGGTGGCCGCGGGTTATTTGCCTGCTCAGATTTTTTTTTTTTTTGTTGCACCGCAAATCATGTCCATGCTGCTTGCAATCCCGTAATCCCTCCCGCATATTTCTGCCAGAAAATTAATGGGGTGAAATTTTGAATGACTTAATTCGTTTAACGCGTGAGACATTGTTTTACGAAAGGAACCCTTTTTTTGCGGATTGACTGCTATTTTACCATCAACACTACAGATAAAAACGCAGTGTGTAGGTTCTCTAGTCATTTTGGATAGTAAATAAAATTGGTTGGATTTGTGTTGTACACTTGGCAACCCCTTATTCATTTCACCACCAGTGTAGAGAAATCAGAGTCTGTAAATTCTCTCTGATGAACTTTTTCACGTTCAGCCATTCTGATTGGCTTTTTTTTTTAAAATGCATCTCAAGGCCTGAGTTCTGCAAAAATGTAGAAAAATTGGTGGAGTTCTCCTTTGTGTTTTCCAGTTATAAAATCACATCAGTGGACAATAATTTATATATATATATATATATATATATATATATATATATATATATATATATACATGAGAGAGAGAGAGAGAGAGAGAGAGAGAGAGAGAGAGAATACATAAAATAAATACATAATATATTAGAATTTTGAAAGTTGTGTAGTGACCCTATGGCTTTTAATACTGTCCTAATTATATTCTATCTCTACAGTTGTTTTAAGCTACTGTAGTGTATGTGACCCTGCATCATTCTCCCCCAACAGCAGCTGACCAGGCCTACGTTCTTTGCCCGCAAATTTGAGTCCACCGTGAATCAGGAGGCCATAGACATCCTGGACACCCACCTGTACGGTCACTACCCTCCGGGCACAGTAGCACTCAAGGCCTACTGGGAGAGTCTTTTTGAGCGGGAGGACGGTGTGGGCACACTCAGTGATGTGGCCCTAACGGCCTACTCCTCCTTCTTCAGACTGGGCCTGCGCAGTCAGGAGACCGCACACGCCAGCAGTGAAGCATGCAGGTGAAACACCCCTCACCCTCGCCACTTTATAGGGCTAGAGGAGTCGCGTAACATCTGTTTTCTACATGGCTGTGTCACTAGTTTGAGTGTGAATCTACTAGAACTGTATGACTGTGTTATTAGATTTTCAGTTGCTCAGTGCATCACCATCCTGATTGTCTTTTCTGTCATAAGCTGAAAATTAATATGTGTGAATCAGTAATGAAAACCTGCGTAATGTGGTTTTCACACTTCATTTGTTCACAGTTGAGTCAGTAGTAGTCATCCGTGAGTCAAGGAATGCATGCTGTACTGAACATTTGTTGATGAGTTTTGTATTATTATTTTCAGAGCATTCTGATAGAGCGCTGATATTTGACTTTTAAATAACGTGTTTGGGAATCTGCATTCCCGAACACATTATTTAAAAGGATCTGCATAATTGCTGTGTGGAGCTTGAGTACTCAATGAATAATAATTCTAATTAATTCAAATTTATCTTCTTGATGAATCAACAATGATTATTTACATCACGATAATGCATATTTTAAATTTTCTAACTGTTGCTTTTCAGACTCTTACAGTAAGAAAACCCAGTGGAATGTCTGCATTTTTTGCCCCATTTCTGTTTATGTATTTTAATGAAATGTTTGTGTAGGCTTTCTGAATTATCTTTTCTAGTTTTGGAATCTGAAAAAACCTATTTAAACAATATTAATCTAATAAATTATTTGATGAATTGTTGACTGATAGCTCTGTTAATAGATCCTACTGTTTTGGTTCCATGCTATGAGCACATGGCTTGCTGGAAGTTTTATTTTGAAACCAGCTTTATTGCCATATATATTGGGACTATTTAAAAAAACTGATTCTGCTTTAACGTTGCTGAATTTCCCCACAGGTTTGAGGCCATTGGCTACCCTGTCTCGGTGCTTCTCTATTTCTATGACGACCGTTTCCAGGGCTACCTGGTACGACAGGAGGTGCAGAGTGTAGTGTCTGGAGGCAGGGAGATGCTGGAGGTGTGGGCTGTTCCCCAGGCAACTCTACAACTCGAGAGCAACCTGCATGAGTTTGAGAGGCTTAAGAACCTGGAGGTGAGAGAATGAAAGAGAGCAAAGCAGCAGTCATGGAGGCAGTTTGGTAATGGCCTTCCCACTTGAGTAATTTTTTTTTTTTTTTTTTTAATTGGAAAATGATCAGATAAAGTTGTTGTTGTGTTTTTTTTTTTTTTTTTTTTTTTTTTTTTTTTTTTTTTTTTTTTTTTTTAGAAAAGTAGAGTAATAAATAAATATGGTGTCAAAAGTGAAAAATTGCAAAAAAGTAATAATTTGTCTAATATTAATTCATAGTGGATAACACACCCCACTGGACATAGATAGACAAAGGATCCCCTTTCATGCAGGAAAATAAGAAGTTTTTGGATCCTTGGACTAAAATCCTAATGTTACACATGTCTGCCATCACCCTAAAAAAAAAAAAGTATCTGAAATTATGCAAATATAATATTGTTGATGTCCGTATCCCAGGCTCTTAAGGTATACAAATTTGTCCATGGGCACCACAAACACTTTTGCACATTGTCATCCTTCAGGTTGGAACAGAGTGGGACCCCAAAGAGAGAATCTTCCGGAGCTTTGGGGGTGTGATGGGCCCTCTGGATGAGCCTGTGGCGGTGCAGAAGTGGGCTCGTGGCCCCAACCTCACAGCCACCATAGTGTGGATCGACCCGGCACAGGTGGTAGCGGCCTCTTATGACATCAGCGTCGATGTGGAGGCGGAATTCACGCAGTACAAGCCTCCACTGCAGCGACCTCTCCGGCCTGGAATTTGGACGGTCCGTGTGTTGAGGCTATGGGAGCGAGTCGCAGAAGCACGCTTCCTGGTCATGCCTCTGGCCTTTAAAGGAAGAGAACCACTTCGCAAAGGTGAGAGAGAGAGTTCATGGTTCCAATGTTGTCCAATGATTTTGTAGGTGTCCCTTACGTTGAGGTGGACACAGGAGCAAGCACAGTGATGTGAAACTTAATGTGTCTCAAACAAAAGAACATAAAGGGCAGTTTGGTACCCCAAATTGTTGTAGATTTGGCCACAAAACTGTGAGGAAAAACAAGTAATAAAAAAAAAATGAATAGCAAATGTCACAGTTTTTGGCCAGTTAGCCTGATGCCTTCTGAAGCCACTTCCCCTGAGTCTTTTTGAAAAGGCCCATTTCACACGATGCTGAGAGCAGAGACATGCTTTTTACCATGGTTTTACTGTTTTTCTGTGTTAAACCAAACTCTGTGGTCTGAGGTTGTACTAAAATGTACGCCTTAACGTAGGTGGCTTTTTGCACAGGCTTGTCATCTGCTTGCAGCTCCACGCATGTGCTCCAGCACTGCTGCATTTTAAGTTTCAAATTTGCATGCCTCTAAATTGCTAACCCTATCCACCCATTTTGAATGCTGAGCATCATTTTCTGCTCTCTGGTCAAAGCTGATACTGGTTGATGCGGCATTTGTGCCCATGTTGTCAAATGAGCCTTTCAGATCAAAGAATATATAACTATGACAGTACATAAGTCTTCAGAGGACATGGGCTCATTGCCAAAATGAGATGTACTCACATGGACTGCTGCTGAAAAGATCCTTTTGAGGGTTTTAGGCTGGCTTTATGTAGTAAAATTTAAAGAGAACTTTAGTTGCTTAAAGTTGGCATGACACTATACTAATGGCATGTACTGATACCCTTGCCCTACAATACAATTCACAATACTGGGTTTATGATTTGGTATTTTTATGACATTTTGTACTTGGAATGAAGAACTGTAGTCATACTGTCTTACATGTTGGTACAAACTAAAAAGCTATATAGTCAGAAAAATTTGGATTGGTGCTCAAACAGTGCAGTTTCATTAGATGGCATAATTATTAAAATGTTGGTTCTCCGTTATGCCTTGTCACATCTCCATGATGCACAATGTTAGTTTTCTACTGCGATATCAATATCATGTGTTGCGATGCATTGTTGTAACTAGGGCTGGATGTTGAAATTCAATACCTTTTTATAGTAGCAACCAGATTATTTCAGTACAACAGAGAATTGAAAATGTCTGTGACAATAACTTAGTAGTCATTCTTAGTATCTGTGAGCCAATAGGCATGCTTGATTGGTCTGTCTGCTGATTGGTTGGCTAAATTACATGCAGCAAGCACATTATTCTCAATGGCTTTTCTTGATTTGCCTTTTAATTCGTTACATTCAGTAAATATGCTCACTTCCAACACCTTACGCACACTTTATTATTAAAAAGAAGGCTTCAAAGAAAGTGTCGTTCAGGATTCAGCATTGAAATTAGGGTATTGGTACTGTTATCGATACATTTAAAAATAAACATTAATAATAACACCCAGCTCTAGTCTCAACATTGTGAAAGTTTTATGAAAATGCTTTTTGAAGCACCATGTGACGAGAGTTTACTTTTTACTCGTAGTAAGATGGCTTAATTAGCTTGCTAGATAGTCAGAATCAATCAAAATCCTTTATTGATCCCAGAGGGAAACTGCAGTTATTACAGTTGCAACCATTTATGTAAAAGAATAAACACAGAGAGAAATTTGTAATATGTACACGAGATTTAAGTTCTTATGAATACAGTGGCAGTGATAATAAATATTAAACATCTAGTATAAAGCAGTTCAAATTATTATGAGTTTTTGCACACAAATTATTATTATTATTATTATTATTATTATTATACATATGAACAGTACAGTTAGGTATTGAGTTTTGCACAGATGAACCACACTTTGTGAATCTGACACTGAGGGAGGAGTTATAGAGTTTGATGGCCACAGGTAAGAATGACCTCCTGTGGCGCTCTGCGGTCATTTCGGTAGAATGAGTCTTGCACTGAATGAGCTGCTGTGTCTCATCACTGTGTCGTAGAGTGGGTGGGAGCCTCCTCTCCGACCTGGCCGCCAGCGAGTCCAGCTCCACACCCACATCATCACCGGACTTGCGGATCAGTTTGTTGAGTCTGTTGGCGTCTGCCACCCTCAACCTATATAGAGGGCATAGAGGATATAGAGCAACCTATATAGAGAGTATAGAGGATAGCACTCGCCACCACAGGCTCATAGAAGATCCGGACATAGTCCGGCAGATGTTGAAGGGTGTAGTGTTCTTAGCCCAGTGCAGTTTGTCAATATGCACTCCCAGATATTTGTAATCCTCCACAGTGTCCACACTGACCCCCTGGACCTCACTCAGGTCCACCACTAGTTCCTTTGTCTTTGTCACATTGAGCTGCAGGTGGTTCCACTCGCACCATGCAACAAAGTCCAGATAGTCAAGATTAGGTTAACATGCGAAGAGCTGCTTGTTCCACCATTTGCTCTGCTTTGTTAACATGGCTAGATTATTCATTTTCTCCTCTCCTGAAGCCCCTCTTTTACACAGGGTAGAGATTCCTTTGGGATCCAAAGTGTGGCAATTATTACAGAATTGTTCCAGAGACTGAGATGCCATCCTAGATAAGCTTGTTATAAAATCATCCAAACATGATATAATGATGCACATGTAAATATCATTGCAGATAAATTCATGATTTTTACCACAATACAATGAGTGAAAAATGCTTTCTAGTCATCTTTCTAACTAGTGGAATAAATAAATTTGTTGCAGGGTAATTTTTGGATGTCTTTCAGCTCTCACGGCTATATAAAGATAGCCTTAGGGCTTCGTGTTCTGATTTTTCTGCTAATAACCTGTACTTCCCTCCCTTCTGTCTCTTTTCTGTGATGTATTCTCAGAGGAACATAGTTGGCTGCATGCAGGTCCTCCCGGCAACGTGTACATGGAACAGGGTTTCCAACAACTGGCCCACGTGCTGAAGCTGCCCCCCATGGAGCCTGCCCTGGAGGAGGCTCAGAAGAAGGCCTCTTTGGTGGGCAAGGCTCTGGAGTCCTGGCTGGACGGTTTGGTGGGGGGCTTCTGGGTGACAGGAGACATCTGCTCCAGCCATACCTCCCTCTGCCCCACTGTAGCACTGTGTGCCAAGACCACCTGGAGCTCGCAATCACCAGACCCTAAATCAGAACTGGGGCCGGTCAAAAGGAACGGCCGCATCAGGTAGCCCCGAAATTTGGGGCAAACAGGGGGCAAGAACACTGAAGTGAACTACAGAAGAGGGAGCAGGGGGTGGGGGGTTGGGGTCCAGGGAACCCCTGTGAGTGATGTTTACGGGGTATGGTCCATCCCGCTGCTGGAGGTCGAGGTGTACTCGAGGCACCTTCTGTTTTGAGTGTTTAGGAGTTGTCAGGGAGAATCTAAGAGAGCAGTTATTGACTTTTGCACATGAGGACCACCGGACATTTTATGACCATAGTGTATCTTTCGGGTGTCGCAAACGTTACAAAATGT
This sequence comes from Pygocentrus nattereri, assembly GCF_015220715.1. NCBI lineage: Eukaryota > Metazoa > Chordata > Actinopteri > Characiformes > Serrasalmidae > Pygocentrus > Pygocentrus nattereri. The sequence continues at coordinate 4,430,400 of NC_051224.1, forward strand.
TGAGGTATCCACATACAGTCTTGGTTTTGTTGAGTTTGACGATACAAACCACTCCACCTCAGCACTTTTACTCTTTATTTACTGGACAAGTAAAATGAAGTGCACATTTTTCTTCTTCAGTGTAAAGTGTGGCCAAAATCTTTATTTCAAGCTCTGCTACCTGGTGAAGGCGAGTGGTTGGAGTCCTCTGGCCTGTATTTCTATGCTTATTTTGAAGCATCAATACCTGAACTTCAGAAGCAGATCGATGAAGTGCACTTTACTGAAAGGCAAAGGTCTTCTCTGTACTGATTGGCAGAGTCGCAAGTCATGAAGCTTATGAAGTCACCGTTGGAGGCCAGTTGCTCTCTGGCTCCATCCGATCATGTTTCAAATGCTGCTTACAGAGGCGCAGTGTTACCATCACATGGATTCATTGTGTACAGTTTAGCAACGAAATGGACAAATGGACACCACTAATGACATCCGTCCATTAGGAGACAAGATTAGGACTGTTTGTGAACATTTGTAATGCTGTGGCTGTCTTTCATGTTCTTCTTTTAATGGCTTCAGATGTTTACCACTGCATTGTCCATGACTGCAAATGGTTTAGGGCAACACCACAGTGTGAGTGTACATGATACAGCGACTATTGAGGTACCAACAAACAGTCTTCTCTTTGTCTCATGGCTGTAAATGCCATGAATGCAGAACTAATTCATGATCTTTGGCCAACTGACCTATCCATGCTCTGCTCAAAAATGCATTGTTTTGTAGCAACAAGACCAAGGCTGGGCAGGTTTTACAGAACATCGTCAAGAGTCTATTTCAATTTAATTGCTTTAGATTGGAGTTTAGATACATAACTTTGAGATTCCACTTTAAAATACTGTGGTAGTACGCTGGCTAATAATGAAGCATCAAATCAAATTCGGCAGCAAATTTGAGTAACGTTGTTTGATTCCATAACAGTCCTTCCAGACATTAGGTCATGTCGTACCTACACAAGATATAGTTTGCAATGAAGAAGAGGCTCTAAATGTCCAAATTTATGCACTAATTTTCTTAAGTTGACTTAAGGATGAGCAGTTTGTGGAATACAAGTTTTTTCTAACTAATATTGGAGCCTGGGATTCAAAATGTGATTATAAACTATTAGAAACCGTTTCTGGCCAGCATATCTAGTATTTCTGGTTTAAATGCTGACTGAAGTTTGACAGTCAGTTAGTTCTGATTGGTCTAACTCTTGTACAGGCAGTTTACAAACTGCATGTTATTAGATTAAATTTTCACACAAACTTGATCAGACCAGGGATGTACTTGGGTACTCGAGTTCTCAGTTAACTGAGGTGTCAATATTCAGATACTACTTTCAGGTACTTGTGTTACATCCTGGGAAAATGGAGAAAATATACAGTCTATTAATTCAGTGAAGTGCAAAGTTTTTCTTTTGTTTACGAGTCCGTATTTTACGTTTATACCTTGCTACTTCGAAGCACAAGTGCCTGAATGTGAGCACACTGCCGAGGACATATTGTTAATGGCATGATTATTGATTCCGACTTCCATCTTTCACTAAGAAAAAAATACTTTCTGTAGAAGATGATGTCCTTATCAGCTTCCAGCATGACACTTGTTAGCTCTGTTATCTCAGGCCGCCTCCGCCAGTCAACCAACATGAAAACCTACTGATTTCCCTCGACTGCTTTTGAATAATAAAACGCAAATAAAATAGTGTAGACATCTATGTGCTGCTCTATTTTCGTGCAACATCAGTGCCGTCATCTAGAAATATAAGCTTACATCTCAACGTTATTTTCAGGCAAAGTTCATTTATTTATTTATTTTCTTTCTTCAGATTGTGATTTCAGTGATTTAAAAAAAACCGTTCAGCCCCAGGTTGTTTTTTTTCCCCAAACATTCTGTACAGCTTGTACAGCTTTGCAACATTTGCTATGAAAGAACATGGAGCACGGATAAGTCAGTTTCATTGGTCATCTGCATGGTCAGGCTGTCAGAAGCCTGGACAATCATGTGGTTTAGGTGAATCGCAAGCTTCTCGGCACTCACCTGGTTTACTGCTGGATCGTAATAGAATGCCCCATAGTAATATATTGTGTTACTGTTGATGTCAATGCTTGCACTCTGTTACACTCTTGATCTGGTCTTATTGCATATGAGGTTCCAGTCTACAGCTGCAATGCAGTACAGGCTTACGATGTTTGGCTAAACTTCATCAGTGAAGAACACCATCGTCCACTTGTCACTTTGTGTCCTACACATCATTCTCTTTTCATGAGAAGTGTAGTACATTTTTTTTTTTTCTAATACTTAAACAAGCTTTTTCATCCGGCCTTGGGGACATATCACAGAAAGATTGACGAAACGAAAAAAGAAGTCTGAGAATGAAATGAGCTGCTTTTTGCACGGCAAATTCATCATCCTTCTTTCATGGGTCCTTTTTTTTTTTATTTATTTTTCCAAAAGCCATGTTTCAAAATAGCAGTGACCATGAAAATATCCACTGTTCTTATTTCATCACGATGAATTTGAAAGTGACCTTTTGTCTTCATACTCTTGCTTCAGAGAACCCTTTTGTTTTAAATCAAAAGGTGTGTCTGTGTGTGTGTGTATATGTGTGTGTGTGTGTGTGTGTGTATATATGTGTGTGTGTGTGTGTGTGTGTGTGTATGTATGTGTATGTATGTGTGTGTGTGTGTATGTATATGTGTATGTATGTGTGTATATATATATATATATATATATATACACACACACACACACACACACACACACACACACACACACACACACACACACACACACAATATATATAATATTCATATTCATCGCTGCTGTGTGAAATTTTGAGATGAATGGAGCAAAAGAAATTACTAGGGAAAAAAAATGTGGTTCCATACACTTGCATTAAAAGTAAAATGTTTTTTTTTTGTTTGTTTTTTGTTTGTTTTTTTTTTGTTTTTCCAACCCATCCCCCTGTAAAGTTACCATATTGGAGATACGAGGTTTTGTTACGACAACAGGTGTGTATGTATGTACGTATGTATATGTATACACAGACACGTGTGAGAATGAATGGATTAGTTTTGTATTTATATGCCTCTTAGCAAGGAAAGTCATTTTCAGCTGTTGTCAAGTGGAGAGCGCTGCTTCAGTCTGTACTCATTACCCTCGTCCTGCATCGTCTGTCTCAGTCTGTCATGGGTTGGTATCTGGAGCGGTGGTCCCGTTCCTAAATGAGTCTTAAAAGACATGGTATTGAGGGACAGAGCCCCAGGATTTGAAAAGTGCTGTGAGAAACTTGTGGTGAAGTTAAAAAGCAGAGACTTCAGCCAGAGGCACAATAAACGTGAAATTAATAGTACACTGATTGATCTGATTACTTGCCAGTTTTCTTCCAGTGTCAGTTTGCAACCTATTCTTTTGGAAAACGTCTAAACGATGTTACCTTCAAGGTAACATCATCAGAAGTGGGCTTTCCTAAGCTTCTCTAATCTCACTCTCGAGACAGCTGTGGTACAGAAATAGGAGGCTAGAAGGTGTGTTTAACCATCATAACCGTGTGTTGTAAATTTTTCATTTTGCCCAAAAGGTTCCTTTAATTATCAAATATTTAACCTCATGCATTATTTTGAGGTTGGTGGCATGTATGGATTCCAGGAGTCGGTCTTATGAAGCACATTCAGCTCACACAAGGTTCCTGACTTTCAGTTTCAGAAAACCTAACAAATGGATGGAAAGAAGGAGAAAAGGGTTCAATATAGCACCAACAGGAGTTGCTATTGCTACAAGCTTGTATTATAACAACCGCAGACCTTTTTTGGTGCCATATAGACCCATTTTCAAATCATTTTAATCAAATGGTGCTTTGAGTGTTCAGGATTCTGTATAGAACCATTTGCTTTACTAAAGAACCCTTGAAGAACCATTGTGTAGGTTTTGGAATATGTTGGCTAACCACAGCGCACAACAAGGGCTGTTAATTTGCCATTAATAGACAAAAATAACTAAAAGCCAGGGCTAGTGTGGATAGTAATGGCAAACTATAGAATGACAACACTCAGCGGTCCATTATTATTTAGTTATGTATTTTTTAGCTACACTATATAAGATTCGGGGATTTGGAGTTCTCTCTGGCAGTAATGTCGATGTGATTTGGCCCCCTGTCCCTCAGAGGATGAATCTGATGATTGTGAGCGTGTTGAAAGCTTTCAAAGAGAACTCAGTCAAACCTGGTTGGGAATGTGTGTTCTGAGGATGGAAGTGAATGATCTGCTATTGTCATATCTTCATTACTGTAATATTGTTTTGGCATTTGAGATCTAAACATGGAGCTGGATCTTCTTTTTGGAGTCGCTGCATGTGGCATTAATACGAAAAGACACATGCTGTGGTCTAAAAAAAAAAAAAACTCCCACAACATCTGCCTCCGACTTCAGATGGTTGTTTCAGGCTTTACAGTGTGATTAACAGCAGACCGCACTATACTTTAGCATGTTTTTTTACTCCGTAATCCTAAATCATTCAATTTTTCAATCTTAGTGCAGCTTCAAATAAGTTGTAATATGCCAAGATTGAGACCCTTATTAGTCCCACAACGGGGAAATTTCACCCCTGCATTTAACCCATCTGTGAAGTGAAACACCACATACACACTAGTGAACACAGGCCGGAGCGGTGGGCAGCCCTATCCGCAGCACCCGGGGAGCAGTTGGGGGTTAGGTGTCTTGCTCAAGGATGCCTTAGTTATGTGCTGTCAGCTCTGGGGATTGAACTGGCAACCTTTCGGTCACAAGGCTGGTTCTCTAACCTCCAGCCCACGACTGCCCCAAACATTGCATTCAAAATGTACCATTGACTCCCCAGTCCATATGTAGAAACTAAGTTGCACAAACAGCCTGTTTAAAATGTATTTTTTTGTTACATTTACATATTCAATTAGCATACAGCTCCACCCCCATTAAGGTCATATGACTTGTTTCATCCCTGACTGTTGAATGAGACATGAAAACAGCCAGTTTAATTCTGATGGATAAAGAAATGTTGAAACTGGTCAAGTAAAGTAAAATCATGACTGTTTTTGGTCCATAAACCCTCATTCCAGAATGGATGCTATTGGTGAGCTATGAAATGACATTGTGTCCTCAGAAGTCGTTAAGGGGTCCAAAGGTTCTTTAGTCAATGACAGAGGTACTATATATGACCATGAACACTCAGAGCTGTTTGCTCCTTCAGATCGAAGGAAAATGTGTTGTGTATGGTTCTACGTGCAGTATATTTCCAAAAGTATTCAGTCACCCATCCAGATCATTGAACTCGTGTGTTCCAATCACTTCCATGGCCACAGGTGTATAAAGCCGAGCCCCTAGGCCTGCAGACTGCTTCTACAGACATTAGTGAAAGAATGGGTCGCTCTCAGGAGCTCAGTGAATTCCAGCGTGGTACCGTGATCGGACGCCGCCTGAGTGACAAGTCCAGTCGTGAAATTTCCTCACTACTAAATATTCCACAGTCAACTGTCAGTGGGATTATAACAAAGTGGAAGCGATTGGGAACGACAGCAACTCAGCCACGAAGTGGTCGGCCACGTAAAATGACAGGGCGGGGTCAGCGGATGCTGAGGGGCATAGTGCGCAGATGTCACCAACTTTCTGCAGAGTCAATCACTACAGACCTCCAAACTTCATGTGACCTTCAGATCAGCTCAAGAACAGCGTAGAGAGCTTCATGGAATGGGTTTCCATGGCCGAGCAGCTGCATCCAAGCCTTACATCACCAAGCGCAATGCAAAGCGTGGAATGCAGTGGTGTAAAGCGCCGCCACTGGACTCCAGAGCAGTGGAGACGTGTTCTCTGGAGTGACCAATCACGCTTCTCCATCTTGCAATCTGATGGACGAGTCTGGGTTTGGGGACGGCCCCTTCGTGTTCCAACATGACCTGCGCACCAGTGCATAAAGCAAGGTTCATAAAGACGTGGATGAGCGAGTTTGGTGTGGAAGAACGTGACTGGCCTGCAGAGTCCTGACCACAAAATGATAGAACACCTTTGGGATGAATTAGAGCGGAGACTGTGAGCCAGGCCTTCTCGTCCAACAGCAGTGTCTGACCTCACAAATGCGCTTCTGGAAGAACGGTCAAAAATTGTGCCATGGGGTACCAAAAGGGTTCTTCTGTTGTTATGTAAAATAAACATAGTGTTATGTAGAACTATTTTCAAAAAGGTTTGGAGTAGAACCATTAACACTTTCTCATCAATCAGAAGAACCATTTTCACCAGGCAAAGGACCATTTATGCATTAGTTATATATAGAATTAATGGTTCTAAATAGAGCCATTCCCTTTATTAAATTAATTACAGAGAAAACTGATCTGTTTACAGATTCTTTATGAATCCAATGAAATGACTAGTGAAACAGACCCCTTACAGCAATACTTAGCCCAGGCCTCCACAACATTTATTAAACAAGATAGAGATCTGGAGTCCTCCGATAAAAGCGCGTTTAGCTGTCTGTCCTTGTGTCTGATGTTACAAGCTGCTGTCTTTTATTGATTCACACACACCACTTACATTTTCTGCCTCATCATGAAAATTCCAGATGGTATAAATGCGGGTCAGCACTTAAAATGCACAGAGGATGGGCACGCCTCGAAGAGACTCGAGTTATTTGTGGCATAATCTCTTCATATTAAACACAACATTGAAAGCAAACAGGAAAGTCTCACGTTACCTTTTCCCTTAAAATCTGTGTTTTTGGATTCAGTGAAAAGCAAAATAAATATAATCTTTTCATCTTCAGTATTTTCAGCAGTCTGCCCTGCGATGGACTGGCGACCTGTCCAGGGTGTATCCTGCCTTCCACCCGATGTCAGCTGGGATAGGCTCCAGAACCCCCGCGACCCAGAAGGAGGAGCGGCTTAGAGGATGTGTGTGTGTGTTTTCAGCATCTCCTTAATGGCATTTGTAACTTGTGTGTTGTATATTAGGCTTTTAAAAAAGTTGAGTAAAATTTAAATACACTTTATTAGGAACACATGTACACCTACTCATGCATACAGTTATCTAATCAGCCAATCATGTGGCAGCAGTGCAGTGCATAAAATAATGTAGATATGGGGCAGCAGCTTCATGTAATGATCACATCAACCTAAGGAATCGTGGGGAATGTGATCTCAGCGATTTTGACCATGGCATGATTGTGCCAGATGGGCTGGTTTGAGTATTACTGTAACTGCTGATCTCCTGGGATCTTCATGCGCAGTATCTACAGTCTACTCAGTGCAATAAAGCAAAACGTCCAGTAAGCAGCAGTTCTGTGGATGGAAATGCCTTGATGAGAGAGGCTAGCTGAGAACGGCCAGACAGGTCTGATGAGAAAGGCTACGGCCATTCAGATAAGCACTCTGTGCAATTGTAGTGAGCAGTAAAGCATCTCACAATGCACAACGCGATGAAACTTGAGGCAGATGGGCTACAACAGCAGAAGACCATGTCAGGTTCCGCTGCTGTCACCCAAGAACACAAAGCGGAGGCTGCAGTGGGCACAGGCTCACCGAAACTGGGCAAACAAACACATAACCTGGTCTGATGAATCCTGAACCTGCCTTGTGTCAGCAGTCCAGGCTGGTGGAGGTGGTGTAAAAGTGTGAGGAATGTTTTCTTAGCACACTTTGGGCCCACTAATACTAATCAATCATCACTTGAATGCCACAACATATTTGATTATTGTTGCTGACCATGTGCATCCCTTCATGGCCCCAACTTACCATCTTCTAATGGTTACTTCCAGCATGATAATGTACCATGTCACAAAGCACAACTCATCTTAAAGTGGTGAGCATGAGTTCATTGTTCTTCAGTGGCCTTCCCATTCGTGGGATTTGAATCCAACACAGCACCTTTGGGATGTGGTAAAACAGGACATTCACAGCATGAAAGTGCACTTGAAGGAATTTCATGATGCAGTCATGTTAAAATGGACCACTTGGTGACCTGGTAAAAAAAATAGTCCTTGCCATAAAAACCTCAACATCGCCACAACATGCTGGTGTTGTAGTAAAGATATTTTCACCATTTTTCTAAATATTTACACAGCAAAAACCTGAAGAAACACCAAGTTATGAAGTAACATATAGTGCCAAAAATGACCTCCTGTAGGCTTTAACAGGAAGTAAAACAAGGCAAGCTTGAAAACATGAGGCCAACCTCAGCAAAGCAACCACAGTAAAAAAAAAAAAAAAAAAAAAGATAAAAACCTTTAAGCTGTAAGCTAAAAATGATCAAAATCACCATTACTGTATACTCTCTTCTGGGAGGGGGCTGTCCCAAACCATGTCCCCTAAATTCAACTTATGAAAATTATAAAAAAAAAAATTTCCTTTTCAGCTGACCTTTTTTTTTGAAAGATTTTAGAAAGATTTAGACTTATCATTTCTTTAAACCTTAAAAAAGATGCTGTCCCACATTTTCATGTCACTTCCAAAACGAAAAGTTCTATTCCACAGCTGAAGCCTAAGTTTAGCCACATCCCTACATTTGTGAGACTGCATCCCTGTCCCTCGTGGCCACATGGTGAGCAGTTGCATCCCACTGTTTGGAAGTAAATGCGTAACATTAAGAACTATCACTACCAGAACAATTAAGTGCACTTTTTAGTATTTTAATGAAAAATATTGATTTTATGTATGTACAACTGTTCAAAACTGTGTTTGCTAGTCATGTTGAGTTCTATACTGAAACTCTCACTACAGACAGTCACTACGGAAACGTGGTGAAGTTTCAGTAGTGTTATGATTGTTTTAGCAGTGACAAAATGGAATGTTCAGTCAATCATTTTTAATACAATAATTAGTCACAGTCGGTGTGTAACGTTAAGAATCGTCATTAGGAAACATTTTTTGGTCCCACTTTATATGAAGTGTCCCTAATAACTCTGTAGTTATATGTGAATAACTTATGCAACAAAAGTGGAACTGCTAATGTTTTGTTACAGATGGATTACAGAAGTACATCTTACATAATTACACATGTGTAGCAACTTCAGTTGTTATATAGCTACAGTGCAATTACAGAGTGGCAATTAATGTGATGTTAAAAAACGTCTGATCTTGTGTATCAAGAAGATGTGCCTGTGTAATTACAAGAGGCAAACTATACATGTGTAATTACACAGGCTGTACCGCTGTAATCCAGCTGTAACACTGATTATCAGTAGTTACAGTGTTGTTAAATAGGCTATTGGTTGTAATTACACGGTTATTACTACTGTGTTATTACTACTAGTTATTACTACTAGTTATTAGACACTTAATATAGTAAGTGTGACCCGTTTATTTAATTAAATAAACTTTTCTGTGTTTTAATAATTTAGTTCAGTTAAAAATGGCATTTTTTTTGTTGTTGTTTATTTCTTTAAGAGCCCAGAGAAGCACTTTGTAGAGGTAAGGCTGGAAATGTGCAAGCACACTCATTGAAATGGGAAGGTATAGAATCACATCATAGTGATTAGTACAGGGACCCCTAAATAAATCTTTTTTCTCTATTATCTCTTGACATATTTTGTTTCCCTTCTTAGGATTTGAAGTGCTGGAGGAAGTAATATGTCTGAAAGTGTTTCTGTTTAGCAAAATTCACCCCAATCTACGCTGTTATTATTCCACTGAAGTAACAGCAGATCTGCTGGAGTGTGGCTTTGTTCTCTCCTCGCCTCTGTGTGAACAGAAGCGGGTGGTGAAAGCGCTCTCCGTGGTGCTGAATGTACCTGATGTTCCTCTAAATCACGGTCAGGATGAGCCCTCCGTCCCGGAGGAGGATTCTTCATCCCTGAAAATTTGATAGAGCTCGGCAGAAACTTCCTCCTCAAGGAGGAAGCTGGAGCTTCCGGCCAAGCGTGAGGGTTTGTAGAGTCAGCGTTTGAGAGCGGCTGCGCTGCACAGAGACAGCGACGCAGGGGAGAGAAGGAGGAGGAGGAGGAACAAAGTTGCCACGACGACTATGAAAACCCTTTTAGCTTAGTGAGACAGAGAGGAAGGCACTTCACATCAGAGATGGAGCACGCCACGGAGTCTGAGGCAGCTGACCACGGAGAGACTATCTATCCGGACAGCGCCTACGGGTCGTCCGCTATGGACACAGACACGGAGGAGAGCCAGACCCAGTCTAGCATCACTCTGACCTATGATGAAGAGCTCATACATAAGGTCAGTAATGCAGCCTGCATGTATGTAAAGCTTCTTATTCAACTTAATAAATGTGGTAATGTGGTATTCTGGACACAACTGGCCACTTACTATAACTCTGATTGGTGATAATTAGCTCTTAAGTTCAATTTGAATAGATTTATACTTTTCTAGGTTTTGTATACTTTTACTCATACTCAAGTATATTTGTGAGGCATCTTGAACTCAGTTCCACTCAAATTTCCTTTTCTTTTTTAAATTGAATTCCCTTTACTGGGGTTTCATTTCATCCTCTTTTGTTGGTGACATCATCTAGATCGCTCTTCTCTTATCACTTTCAGGCTTTAGCCCGTTGTTAAAGGCGACCTCCGTGTTTTTCAACCTCTATCTATCATGAGGTTGATTATCTGGGACAGTTATTTTGACTCTAGTACCTTTACAGTAAAAGAAGAGAGAACCTGTTGATTCGAAAAATATAACATAATAACATAACAGAAGCCAATGTGCAGACTCTGCATAATTAGATCAGGCTGAGAAATTCTAGAGGAATTATGATAACATATATATCCCAACGTATATGAAACTACAGAGTAGTGTTTTAATGTCTGACCAAATACATGCTTAAAAATGGTTCCAAAGTGGTTCTTGGACATATGGTTCTAGGAAAAACCTTAAATCGGAATAAGCTTTTCATTTTGTGGAGGTTTTTCTACTGTAAAAAGGTTCTTCACACTCATACATCTCATTTACAATGTTTTTACACTCATACATCTCATTTACAATATTTTTACACTCATACATCTCATTTACAGTGTTTTTACACTCATACATCAAACTCATACATCTCATTTACAGTGTTTTTACACTCATACATCACACTCATACATCTCATTTACAATGTTTTTACACTCATACAGCTCATTTACAATGTTTTTACACTCATACATCTCATTTACAACATTTCTACACCCATACATCTCATTTACAGTGTTTTTACACTCATACATCACACTCATACATCTCATTTACAATGTTTTTGCACTCATACATCTCACTTACAATATTTTTACACTCATACGTCTCATTTACAATGTTTTTACACTCATACATCTCATTTACAATGTTTTTACACTCGTACATCTCATTTACAATATTTTTACACTCATACATCTTATTTACAATGTTTTTACACTCATACATCTCATTTACATTTTTACACTCATACATCTCATTTACAATGTTTTTACACTCATACATCTCATTTACAATATTTTTACACTCATACATCTTATTTACAACATTTCTACACTCATACATCACACTCATACATCTCATTTACAATGTTTTTACACTCATACATCTCATTTACAATGTTTTTACACTCATACATCACACTCATACATCTCATTTACAACATTTTTACACTCATACATCTTATTTACAACGTTTTTACACTCATACATCTCATTTACATTTTTACACTCATACATCTCATTTTCGTTTTTATACTCATACATCTCATTTACAATGTTTTTACACTCATACATCACACTCATACATCTCATTTACAGTGTTTTTACACTCATACATCACACTCATACATCTCATTTACAATGTTTTTACACTCATACAGCTCATTTACAATGTTTTTACACTCATACATCTCATTTACAACATTTCTACACCCATACATCTCATTTACAGTGTTTTTACACTCATACATCACACTCATACATCTCATTTACAATGTTTTTGCACTCATACATCTCACTTACAATATTTTTACACTCATACATCTCATTTACAATGTTTTTACACTCGTACATCTCATTTACAATATTTTTACACTCATACATCTTATTTACAATGTTTTTACACTCATACATCTCATTTACATTTTTACACTCATACATCTCATTTACATTTTTACACTCATACATCTCATTTACATTTTTACACTCATACATCTCATTTACAATATTTTTACACTCATACATCTTATTTACAACATTTCTACACTCATACATCACACTCATACATCTCATTTACAATGTTTTTACACTCATACATCTTATTTACAACGTTTTTACACTCATACATCTCATTTACATTTTTACACTCATACATCTCATTTTCGTTTTTATACTCATACATCTCATTTACAATGTTTTTACACTCATACATTTCATTTACAACACTTTTACACTCATACATCTCATTTACAATGTTTTTACACTCATACATCTCATTTACAATATTTTTACACTCATACATCTTATTTACAACGTTTTTACACTCATACATCTCATTTTCGTTTTTATACTCATACATCTCATTTACAATGTTTTTACACTCATACATTTCATTTACAACACTTTTACACTGATACATCTCGTTTACAATGTTTTACACTCATACATCTCATTTACAATGTTTTTATACTCATACATTTTTTTTGAAAACCATCATAGTGGTTTTCGATCCTGGTGCTGTAAAACCTCCTCATTTCACTTCTCAGAGATCTTAAACACCTATTGAAGTAATCAATAAGCCCTTCCTGAACTTGAGATCAGGGAAAACACCCGAATACTCAGAACCAGAACCAGATAATCCAGAAGCAGGACTGAGCACCACTGTTCAATTGCATCCCTTCGAAAACCTTTACCAGCATTTAAGCTTAAAGACCATTCAGATATTACACTCCTTCAAAAAAAAGTGCCGCAAAGCATTCCTTAAGTGATGCCTTAGAAGAAGAGCCACTTTTAGTTCCCTGAAGAACCATGCTTGGTAGTGTGAAGAAGCTTTAAAGGTTTAAAGCATGTTCACCTAATATAATGGTTCCACACCAGTTTAAAGATCCTTCATAACATCTTCATATTATGTGCCGCTTCTTTAACCCTTTTTCACAATAGACTAAAATGCACTTTTATTTAATTAATTTGTTTTGTTTGTTTTCTTCAGTGAAACTTTGCATTTTTTTTCACTTTAGTAACATGAATGGAATTAATTTATGATGAATGGAATAATATAATTTTAATGTGAGCAAGGAAGTCAAGGGTTACAAATGTTTTAGTGTGTTTAAAAGCTATTTTGCAGAGGTAAATTTTTTTTTAGCTGTGCTGTCTGTTTAAGGCATGGTTGTCTTTATGGAGGTGTATCAATGTTTTCACAGCAGAAGGTTCTCAGCCCTCCTCTTTCACCCTCATTGCTTACTAGCAGCTCAACACCAAATCAGAGAACAGCATCCTAGTTCATTTTATAACAGAGTTACAGGGAAAAATACTTGATTTGGTGATATTAATTAAAAATATTGAAGTCAATGTCCATTCCACTGGCAGAATAGACACTGGGGGGGCAACAGAAGAGGCCACAAAGGCTCTTCATGCATATCTTATTTACAAAAACGTTCCTTTGAGTGGTTCTCCTTGTTTTGGCACCTTGATTGGACTAAGCAAGTGGTACCTAAGTATGCATGTGTGCCAAAAAAGGGATGAGTAAGATGTCACAGAGGATTTTAATGAATGGCTGTGTGAAGTCCCATCCTTTAGGGATCCCGTTCACTTCCATCTGCCAGTCTCCACAATCAGTGCCCTGAATGGGTGATGCTGTCACAGTGGATACCTGGCAGGCTGATTATAATGGGCAGGAAGCATTACTCATACCTCATAGAACATGCTGGAGACCCACTGCGAGGTGCCCTTCTACCAGAGAGGACAAAAGGTGGAACTCTACAAGGCATGGCTGATTGCTCCCATTTCTTCCATCTCTTCTTTTTAAGAGCGAGCAGAAAAATAACTCAATGACAAACGCAGCAGGGGGTGAAGGAGCAGCAGTGTTTGGTCTTGGCGAGCGAGGGTATTGTCATACAGTGGCATTATGTTGTGTTCGTCAGACCAGAACTGTGACTCATTCGCTTTTTCTCAATTTGTTGTGACTTTATTGTGCCTCGCTGACTCATGCTTTGGTGAGAATCACACTGAGGTGACATCTATCTCTTTCAAACAAACAGCGTCCTTTTATATCCACATTCAAGTGTTTTGTCACACTCACACCTTTACTTTCCACGCTTGCGCTCTTGTTTCGCTTAAAAATCTCAACACCCCCAAGTCATAAAAACAGTGTACTGACAATTACTGAGGAAAGTGAAGATTTATGGTGAACTTAGTTTAGTGCTGTTCAATTTTGAAAAGTTCTTTAAAGAACCATATACATTAGGTTCTCAATCAAGGATATCATATTGCACAATATATACAGTAATACTCCTAGTTTTAGTAGTAGTAGTTTTAGTGGCAGTAGTAGAAGTAGTAATAGTAGTAGTAGTTTTAGTAGTAGTGGCAGTAGTAGTAGTTTTAGTAGTAGTAGCAGTAGTGGCAGTAGTAGTAGTAGTAGTAGTACCAGTTTTAGTAGTAGTAGCAGTAGCAATAGTGGCAGTAGTAGTAGTTTTAGTAGTAGTAGCAGTAGTGGCAGTAATAGTAGTAGTAGTAGTAGTAGTACCAGTTTTAGTAGTAGTAGCAGTAGCAATAGTGGCAGTAGTAGTAGTTTTAGTAGTAGCAGTTGTTGTAGTAGTAGTAGCAGTAGTAGTAGTTTTAGTAGTAGTAGTAGTAGTAGTAGTAGTGGCAGTGGTAGTAGTAGTTTTAGTAGCAGCAGTAGTAGTAGTGGTAGTAGTAGTGGCAGATTTAGCAGTAGCAGTAGTAGCAGTTTTAGTAGTAGTGGTGGTAGTAGTTATAGTGGCAGTAGTAGTAGTAACAGTAGTAGTAGTAGTAACAGTAGTAGTAATAGTTGTAGTGGCTAGTACTAGTAGTAGTAGTACTATCGGAACGGATCCGATCCGCTGTGGCGACCCCTAAAGGGAGCAGCCGAAAGAAGAAGTAGTAGTAGTAGTGGCAATAGTAGCAGTAGTAGTAGTTTTAGTAGTAGTAGTAGTTTTAGTAGCAGCAGCAGCAGTAGTAGTAGTAGTAGCAGTAGCAGTAGTAGCAGTAGTAGTAATAGTAGTAGTATAAATATAATAGAGAATATGACAACTGACAGTTTAGAATCTTTTGGAGCCTTAAGTATGTCACACATAAAAAAAACATTTAATAACCTATGCTAGTTACGAGGAGCCTGCTAGAAGCCAACGTTACATGTACTAGCTGTGTTCTTTCAACAACAACACAAAGTAACTTAAAGTTGCTAATATTATCACTGTGAAAATTTCAGTTCAAGAAGCTTCAACTGTCAAAAAGTCAATAAAGTTGCACAGCATGGCTGCTATTTACATATAGCGGTTGGGCATTGCCTAAGCATTGCCTAAGGTTTGAGGAACTACCCAGGGTGAAATGTGCAGAGCAAACTAACAACTTTGAATTGAAGTTCGTGAAGTTGGCTTCCTGTTCACCAGCATGTACATGCCTTTACCTAACATGACCAACTATTTACCACTTTTAAGTCCTTCTTAACGCAGCTGCAGTGATACCTGTGGTGACACGTGATTGCCGCTCCATGTAGCTCCTGCTCATCTGTAGCCAGCATCTGGACACTACAATATTTACACCCGCAAAGATTATACACACCAGTTGAAATTCTAGACCAGCAGGAAACAATGACAACGGAGCAACAGCAATGAAAATGCTGGACTATTTACAGAAATTGTACCGTTTTCCACCTTAAACAGTGTCGCAGTTACGTCCTGGCACCTGGACAAGCTGTAGGATTAAACAGAACAGAACAGAACATCCGATTAAGAAGCTGGTGAATAGGAAGCCAACTTCAGCCTTGTTTAAAGACCAACATCAGCCATGCCCATAGACAGTTTGGTCATTTAGAAAGGTTATGGAAAGTGCAGACATCGGCTTAATTTTACATTTATGGCATTTGGCTGACGCTCTTATCCAGAGCTACTTACAATTTGATCATTTTACACTGGAAGGCCAAGGCGGTGTTAGGAGTCTTGCCCAAGGACTCTTATTGGTGTAGTGTAGGGTGTTTACCCAGGTGGGGTTTGAACCCCAGTCTACAGTGTAGAAGGCAGAGGTATTAACCACTACACTATCCAACCACAACCCAACCTTCACAGCTTGGAATGGAACAATTTCTGCAAATAGTCCACCATTTTCATTGCTGTTGCTCCATTGTCATTGTTTCCTACGGGTCTAGAATGAGGGCTGGTGTATATAAATTTTGGGGATTAAATATTATAGTGTCCTGCTACCAACGTGCAGAAGACATGGCTATGTGGAGTGGCAAGCATGTATCACCACAGACATCACTGTAGGTGCAGTAAGAAGGACTTAAAGACTGTAAATAGTTGGTCATGTCAGCATAAGGCCATGTTGGTGGTGATAGTCTGTGTTGTTCATATTAATGAGTCAAGACTGGCATGTAACACTTCAGGATTTTTGAATTGGCATTGAATTGTTTTGCCATCCGCTTTTAAAAATGCAATTTGAAGGAAGAGATAAAAGTGTTTGATGTTCACAGTCCGTCAGTTCCATGTACAAACGCTCATTGTTCAACTACGTCAATGTGAACACAGTTCCCCACTCTATGGCACCTTTAAAAAACAGAGAAAACAGGTCTACTAACAGACCTGGTAGAGCACCCAAACGGTCCCCATCAGATGAACAACACTTAAAAGCTTTTATCTTTGAGAGAGAGGAGAAAGTCTAGCTGTACTCTTTCTTTAGATCTGAACAAAATCAATAAATGTTGCTGTTCATGCCGCCCCTGTGAGAAGAAACCAACACTATGAGTCTGAAAGGATGTGTAGCTGTCAAGAAGCCCTTACTGGGAAAAGGAAATAGACGAAACAGAAGAACAGTTACAAATAAAAAAAAGAAAAGCTGCTGGCGTTCTCAGAAAAATGAACTGACCACCCCAGAGTCCAGACCTCTACATCACTGAATCTGTTTGGGATTACTTTGATCCTGAGAAGCAGAAAATGCAACCAACTTCTACGACTGAACTTTGGAGTTGTGGGCTATCAGTTAAATATGTCTTTTCTGTTTATTCCACTATTACTTGCTTGAAGTTGAAGAAGCTTGTTCTTAATGGCTGTTTTGGCTGAAGATTAAATAAATGATGGGTGGGCTTTCACTTTTGCACAGCACCATATCAACATTGAGAACCCAGGAGGAACCCAGAAAGAACCGCATTCTCTAAGAAGTTAGAGTAATCTGATCTGTTTATCGATGCTGACTAACTGTAGTTCTGGATTACACTCCAAAAAAACGGTTATTGACTTGGACATACAGTTCTATGAGAAACCTTCAGTTGGAACTGAACCATTTTGACACCTTTATTTTTAAGAATGTTCACAGGACTTCCAACAGATAAATCACCATTACCAGAGTAATTTGCAGGGCTAAATGTAACTAGGCTTAATCTGTGTTTGGAAAACTGCTCCTCTGAGTACTATTCTTTATTTAGGTCGGCTCTGACAGTCTGCAAGTTGTTTTCCCTCTCCGTAATTTGCACCTTGCTGTCAACAAGAGCTACATAATTAGTTTGGTGCTGCAGTAAGACAGGTTGGATAAAAATTACTTTTGCATTGTTGGCTGTAAGTGAAGATGCCAGACAAGGACACTCTAAGCTTGACAGGCAGTGAGGGATTTTATATAAAGAATGATGTGGTTGGCACCACTCCAAACATGAAATATCATCTTAATGCATAGAGGCAAGAGCAGAGAGGAGTGAACAACAGCACAGCTTCACTTTATTACCAGACAGAAAGAAATCAGCAATGGTCAGCAATACTGCACAGACACTCCAAGCCATTAACACTGCGCACTCATAAATAAAGGTGCCAAAAGAGGTTGCTTTGAGCATCAAATAGAAGAATATTTTAACAGATGCTACTTTTTTTAAATGCTCTGGGTTTTTCTGTTCATACAAGCCAAAAAACAATTAATCTACATCCAGCACCAAAAGTTCCAGCTGGTACCAGCAAGACCTAATAGTACCGGAGGGCTCAAATGAATGGGTGTGGATGGAGCTAAGTGGCTAAAAATCAAATCAAATCAAATCAAATTTATGTGTATAGCGCTTTTTACAACGGATGTTGTCACAAAGCAGCTTTACAGAATTTCAGAAAAGTCAAAGTTTCAACAGGACTGTAAGAATGTACAGAATGTACAGAAACCCCCCAGTGGGCAAGCCGGGGGCAACAGTGGCAAGGAAAAACTCCCTCAGTACTGAGGAAGAAATCTTGGGAGGAACCAGGCTCACCAGGGGGGACCCATCCTCCTCTGGTCAAACTACCTACAAGTGATTATACTACTAATATTATCAGCAGTAATATTGATATTAGGAATATCTAGGAGTCTATGAGAACATCAGGGTAGGGTGGGCAGCTCATCCAAGGTAGTTGGTGGTAGCTGGGGCGTGGGCAGCTGGTCTGAACAGAACAAAAAACAACAACAACAACAAAAAAAACTTGTCTGTAACTGTTTGTGCAGGACTTTCCTTTAATTTCAGAAAATAAAAGACTGTATCCCATTACAAAATCTAAGAAAACCATAGGCCATAGGGTTCCAGCACCACTGCCCTTGAGTGCTAATTATTCTATTGGCCCAGCAAAGCTGTTCACGCTTACTGACGTCCTGAGGTGGTGTTAGAAAGCTCTATAACTTGAGTTCAAAAGCAAAAATGTAACAGCTTTAACAGCAGTGTTATATGCTGGACAGCGTATATTATATTATATATTATGCTGTCCTGTGTTCATAATTATAGAGCATTTTTCTATTTTAAAATGTTTAAGTATTTACAAACAGTGAAAGGAGCCCATTTCTTTTGGGCTCTCGCTGAAGTGCCCTCTAGTGTTTGACAAACCCTGAAGGCATTACTGAATTGCAATTCTGCTCACGTCACATTCTGTGGTTAGATTTGCTCTTGAAGCCAACGATGATGGGTGATGATAGTCGCCAAGCGCCGCTGGCTTTACAGTTTCATGCAGCTATAGCTAACAGCTCTTTACATGGCTGCATGCACCACAGTTGATTCGTCTTCATTTGCTTGCTGTCATTGTGATCTATGAATTAAATTAGACTTAAACATTCATTTTCAAAGACTTGACTGGTTAAAAAAAAGTCACATATACTCTGATCAGCCATAAACATTAAAACCACCTCTTTACTCATTGTATCTACACTCACTGTCCACTTTATCAGCTCCCCTTATCCTATAGCTGCACTTTGTAGTTTTACAGTTACAGACTGTAGTCCATCTGTTTCTCTGATACTTTGTTATCCCCCTTTCGGGGCAGTCGTGGGCTGGAGGTTAGGGAACCAGCCTCGTGACTGGAAGGTCCACCACAGAGCAGGTGTTATTAAAGGACACTGATGGCTGGATATACTTGGTTGGTGGACTATTCTCAGTCCAGCAGTGACAGACCACCACATCAGTGTCACTGTCCAGTTTCCCACGTGTAAATACAACATATTTAGATGGGCAGTCTTGGGCTGGAGGTTAGGGAACCAGTCCTGTGTTTGGAAGGTCGTCAGTTTGATCCCCAGAGCTGACAATATATAACTGAGGTGTCCTTGAGCAAGACACCTAACCCCCAGGCGCTGCGGATAGGGCTACCCACTGCTCTTGGGCAAGTGTGCTCCCTGCCCCCAGTGTGTGTGTGCTCACTAGTGTGTATGTGGTGTTTTACAGCATGGATGGGTTAAATGCGGAGGTGAAATTTCCCCATTGTGGGACTAATAAGGCTCACTTAATATTGGTTGCATTTATGTGCACTCATGTTGTGAATACAACATTTCCGACACGTCTTGAAAGCAGCAGTGTAATGTTTTTGCTTGTCTCTACTCATGATTCTGTGTACTTGCAGACATTTGTGAGGCTGAACACAGAAAAGTTTACTAATTTATTTCCTATCAGCACAACTAATTGTTAGTGTTAAATTATAGTAAGCAGGATAATGTGTCAGTTTCTCTAAACTGTGAATGAAAAAACTTTTCTACAGTACAGCATGTTCTTCCATATCAACTAAACAGTTAAGCTAATTAACAAGCAAGATGGCTAATTACCCAAATTAGGCGCCTTAGCATGGGTTCCAGATGTCTCTTAAACAGGTGGAAAATGACCTAGAACTAGAACCATAAGTTCCTGTGGGTTCTCGTTTGGGTCAATTGGGTTTTGATGGAAAACAATAGAAAAATGCCTTAAGTGTCCAAAAGTGTGTGGACACTTGCTCATGCAAATTTGTAATGCTGAGTTTGTCCACTTCTTTGTGCATCTAAATTTCTGTGAAGACTTTACTGTAGATGTTGGAACATGTTGGATGAGTACTTTATCACGTCACCTCAACTCAAAGATGAGCTCCATCACTCCAGCGAACACAGTTCCTTTACTCAGCCCAATGCTGAGGACTTCATACCCCTCTTGCTGATGGTTTGCACTGGGCATGGTGGCCTTAGGCTCATGCCTGGCTGCTCCAGAGCAACCGATTCTATTAGAAATGCTTTTCTATGGCATTATACAAGCGACATGTGCCTGTGCCAGCAAAGGGTGCACCTTGACGTAGATTCTAATTAGAAGGGGTGTCTAAATACTT
This sequence comes from Pygocentrus nattereri, assembly GCF_015220715.1. Lineage (NCBI taxonomy): Eukaryota > Metazoa > Chordata > Actinopteri > Characiformes > Serrasalmidae > Pygocentrus > Pygocentrus nattereri. The sequence goes on from NC_051224.1 coordinate 4,451,114, forward strand.
TTGGACATAAAATGTGTGAAGTATATACACTCAGAACTCCCTCTGGCAGCTGTAGCACTGTACCTGCATTCGGTTGTCTTTCGCTGTGGTAACCTGAGTCCTCACTTCCTTCCTGTGAACAATAAAGCAATCAAAGATTTCCTCTGAAGAGAGGCTGCATTAGTGTTGTGGTACACGTTCATGTCTTCCTCTTGTCATTTCCATTTTTAATGGCTTGTTTCTCCTCTTTACTTCCGGATGTTTGTGGAGGCATGGGGAGGACGGGGGAGAGGAAATGAGGCTATTAAAGAAAGATGAGACATGAAACTCTTTTTCCTCTCGCAGCAAGAGTCGTCATCTTTGTTTTCACTATTGTTTTATCTTCTGTGAATGGATGTGGCTCGAGGTCCTTTCATACAACCTGATAACATGTTACCAGTGAGCGTTCTTCAGATGAAGCTATGAATAGCACTGTGTGAGGCGGAGTAAAGGTCTTCAGAATTGATCAAACTGGGCAGAGGCTGCTTAGCGTCTGCTTTGTTTCTCCAAGGGACGGCCATTCAAAAGTCATTTCCAGTCAGACGCAGTTATAGTGTTGGGTTTCCTCTGTTAGTCTGCCACCGTAATTCATTGCTCATTTCAGAAATTCCAGCTTTGTGAACTCATGAAAGAGGTCGCAGCAAGTATACTGTTGACGATAAAGGTGCCAGATCGTGGTTCCTTGGAGCAATGCCATAGAAGAATCATCTTTAGCTCCCTTAAAGAACTGTTTTTAGACATGAGCTGTGTGAGTGTGAAGAACCTTTTCTTAACATTTTAAAGGCCCATTTTATACCTTTGTTTGTTTATTATTTATTTATTACATGTATTTTTTTTATTTATTGATTGATCTTTTTTTAACCCTTCTAACCTTAAAATATTTCAAATTTGATTAAAAGTAGAATGCAATGATATACAAATCATGTAAATTGTATATTTAATAGAAAATAGTACAAAGACAACATATCAAATGTGGAGAAACAGAGAAGTGCTCTTCTTCTTTGAGTAATATTTCTAAAAAAGTTGGGGCGGGGCGTGTTTACCACTGTGTTTCATCATATTACACATGCTGTTGTAATATATGCAGATAGTGCTGTGTCATTGTCTTGCTTAAATAAGCAAAGCCTTCCCTGAAAAAGACGTCGTCTGGATGGCAGCATATGTGGCTCCAAAAACTGTATATATCATTCAGCATTAATGATGCCTTTACATATGTAAATGTCACCCATGCCATGTGCACTAATGCACCCCTATACCATCACAGGCTTTTGCTAGCCATTGAACTGTGTGTTGATAACAAGTTGGATGGTCTCTCTCCTCTTTAGCCCAGAGGATGCGGTGTCGATGATTACCAGAAAGAATTTATAATGTTTTATAACATTTATAACATTTTTTCCCTTTGCCTCTTAAATGAGCTTGGGCCCAGAGAAGGTGGCAGCATTTCTGGATCATATTTATGGTTTCTTCTTTGCAGAGTTCTCACTTACATTGGCAGATGCAGTGACAGACTGTGTTCACAGATGGTTTTAGCAGTGTTCCTGAGCCCATGCAATGATTTCCACTACAGAATTGTGTCTATTTTTAATGCAGTGCCTTCGAAGGGGATTGAAGATCACAGCCAGCTAATACTGGTTTTCGGCAGTGTCACTTGTATACAGAGATTTCTCTGGATTCTCTAAATCTTTTAGTGATATTACATATTGTAGATGATGAAATCCCCAAGGTATTTGCTATCTTATTATTATTATTATTATTATTATATAATTCTTGCCATATTTGCTGTTGCAGTCTTTCACAGAGTGAAATCTTTACTTCTAAAAGATTCAATGATGTTACGGACCTGTTTTTCCGCATTATGCAACTTTAGCAGCATTACGCAACTTTCTTGCTCCTGTCCCATTTTTTTTTAAATGCGAAATTCCATATATATATATATATATATATATATATATATATATATATATATAAATTAAATTTCTCATTTCTCAAAGTTTCAACATTTGATATGTTGTCTTTCTACTATTTTCATTTACAATTTCAGTTTCAATAGGGTTCAAATTATCTGCATTCATATTGCACAGCATGCAAACTTTCTGGAAATGGTGTTGTAAGTATTCCTTTCCAATTTCTTTCAACCTTAGAATTAAACCGGCTGTTTTTATTGTTGTGTCTATAAGACTGACATATAAATGATCTTCTGACTGGCTGCCCTGTATTCAGCTTAAATAAAAATATCAGTCCAGACTGAAGCACTTCTTATAACGTCAGTGTTAGTGGGAGGGACTAAACTAAATAGGGAGTGAAATGTACAAGTTTAACACATTCGCAATCATATGCAAAGGTATTTATGTCCTTGGTCAAACTGTTTTGCTGTTATTCCAAGACTCCAGCACCCCCGTGACCCTAAAGAATAAGCGGTTTGGAAAATCTGTGTGTGTGTATATGTGTGTATATTTTACCTTTACAGTCAAATAGTTCCAATTTTAGTTCAACTGTGCTTTACTGATTGATTTGATTTACAGTTCTCAACTCAACTTACAGCTGAGCCTAAACCCATGTTTTCTTTTTAAGTAGGTTAATCTTGCTCTTGTGGGCAGATATTATGCAAAACATTTGAATAGCTGCAGTTCTAGGCTTAGGTAGCTCTTATATTAGCAGTATCCTCGCCAGTTACAAGGCTGATCCATAGCCTGTATAACGGAATTATCAAGTTAGTGCATCTGTCTGCCTGTTGTCTGCCTGTTTGTTTGTGTGTCCACCCACTTGTTTGTTCCTTCAGCCATACCAGTATTCCCTGGATGCTCATGCAGCAAATGAGAAAGACCCTTCTTTAAAATGCCACCATATAGCTGGATAATGTGTTTAGTGAGCTATGAGCACAGCAGGGTCTACAACACCTCCAGCATGTGTAAACCCCTGTTTAGCTTTTATTTTATATAGTTTTCATTTCAGTCTTGTTGAATAGTTTTCATTTCAGTCAGTTTTCCATTTGCACTTTGGTGGATATTTTCATAATGCCAATTTTACTATCATTCAAACATTTTGAATATATTGTGCTGTGTTCCCTTGAACTTTAAAGAAAAGAATCTGTGGCGCAACATTATTTTCATGCTAGGCACGTTTATGTTTTATGTTCCCTGAACATAAACGTCTTATGACATCATGTTGCCCATTAGGACATATAAAGTCAGGGAGAGGTTGTAGTTTAACCTGCTTCACCCACAATCAGCCACATCCTGTCATTGCGATTCTTAAGCAACTAGTGATGCATCTCTGGTCTGTCTCTGGGTGGCACTGTAGCAAACTAGTTCAAATCAAATCAAATTTATTTGTATAATGCTTTTTACAACTGATGTTGTCACAAAGCAGCTTCTCAGAATTGCAGTAGCGACAAAGTTTTAACAAGAATGTAAAAGCCCCAGATGAGCAAGCCAGGGGTGACAGTGGCAAAGAGCTGAGGAAGAAACCTTGGGAGGAACCAAGGCTCACAAGGGGGGACCCGTCCTCCTCTGGTCAGACTACCTACAAATGATTATACTACTAATATTAATAGTTGTAGTATTAGTAGTAGTAATAGCTAGGAGTCCATGAAAACATCAATGTAATTTTCCAGGCAGCTAGTCCAAGGCAGGTGACGGTAGCTGGGGTGTGGGCAGCTGGTCTGAAGTGGGCAGAAGGAGAGCTCAACAGTCAGTCGTCCTTCAGTGTCCAGCCAGACATGTGGGCGGTCGTATACTTGGAAAAAAGGCAGGGAGAGGGAATTAGTTTTATTCTGTTTTATTAGTTGTATTCTGTTTGTATGTAAAGCAGGGAATTTAAACATTTCCAGAGTGTGGCTAATGAGTTTGGCATCCCTCCTTTCCACCGTCCACAAACCTGAGTGACCGCGTGCGAGCAGCAGGACGACAGCGTCTCAGTTTACTATAATTCCCTGTGTCCATGGACTCATGGATCTGCCGCCTTTATCTAAGGGGGAACATTAACTACCAAAAGCTAAACTGAACAGGCGAGTTTTCAGCCTAGATTTAAAGATTGAGACTGTGTCTGAGTCCCGAACAGTTTCTGGAAGATCATTCCAGAGTTTGGGGGCTTTATAAGAAAAAGCTCTTCCCCCAGCTGCAGCCTTAGGAATTCTAGGAACTAATAATAAGCCAGCACTCTGGGTTCTGAGTATTTGTGATGGCTCGTAATAAGAAATAAGGTCTTGTAGGTACTCAGGAGCGAGCCCATGTAGGGCTTTATACGTCAATAAAAGAATTTTATAACCAACGCGGAATTTAATAGGCAGCCAATGAAGTGATGATAGCACTGGACTAATATGATCAAATTTTCTAGTTTTAGTGAGGACCCTGGCTGCGGCGTTTTGGACTAGATGAGGTTTGCTTAGATTCCTGCTTGTGCATCCTGACAGTAGCGCGTTACAGTAGTCTAGCCTAGAAGTAATAAAGGCATGTACTAGGGATCACACAGGGATGTTGTGAAGATGTAGAAAAGCTGTCCTAGTGATGCTGCCTATGTGTTGATCGAATGATAAATCTGAATCAATTATGACACCAAGATTTTTTGCTGCTGAGCCAGGTATGACTGGAAAGTCGGCGAGATTTAAGATTAAATCTGGTAGTGTATTTCTTGTTAATTTTGGACCCAGAAGGAGAACTTCTATTTTGTTACTGTTTAGTAGGAGGAAGTTACGTAACATCCAGCATTTCACATCTTTTGCACAGTCCTCTATTTTCTTTAATCTGTATTTGTCATCAGGCTTGGCTGATATGTACAGGTGCGTATCGTCTGTGTAACAGTGAAAGTTAATGCCATGGTTACTTATAACTGTGCCTAACGGTAACATGTATAGTGTAAATAATAATGGTCCTAAAACAGAGCCTTGTGGAACTCCAAATCTTACTTTTGAATAATTGGAAGATAAATTGTTTACACTGACGAACTGATAACGTTCTGTTAGGTAAGATTTGAACCATGATAGGGCCGTCCCTGTGACTCCAACCATGTTTTCTAACCTTTCTAGGACAATAAGTTCACTCAGTTTGTAGATGGTTCTATATGTAACCTTTTTGAAAAGGCTTCTATATAGCGCTGAAAATGGGTCTTCTACTGTTATGATGTCAAGCTTCTAAAAATAGAGCCTTTTTTGGTTCTGTATAGAACCCTTTTCAATAAGGTTACATATAGGACCATCTACAGCACATTCCATATCAATCTGAAGAACAATTTCACGATGGCAAGAACCGTTTAATCGTGCCAAGGGTTCTTTGAGTGTTAATGGTCCTATTTAGAACCATTTTCTTTACTAAAGAACTCTTGAATAACCATATTTGAAGCGTGCAGAAACTGTAACTATGCCCAGGAACTTGACAATGTGCTGTAACATATTTGTAAATATGAAAACTCGCACAAATTTTGGTTCTCAAACCAAAGATAAAAGAGGATCTCAGTTAATGTGAGAAAGACCGTGTTGCCAAACTAAAACAGAGCATTTACAAAAGTGAGCAGCCAGCCAACACTAGATTAGCAAGCCAACATTAAGTGACCCTTTTTAGGGTCACAACGGGGAAATTTCACCTCTGCATTTAACCCATCCGTGAAGTGAAACACCACATTCACACCACTGAGCGCACACACACACTAGGGGGCAGTGAGCACACTTGCCAGGAGCGGTGGGCAGCCCTATCCTCAGCGCCGGGGAGCAGTTGGAGGTTAGGTGTCTTGCTCAAGAACACCTTAGTCACGTACTGTTGGCTCTGGGGATCAAACTGGCGACCTTCCACTCACAGGGCCGGTTCCCTAACCTCCAGCCCACGACTGCCATGGGACCCCTGAACACCAGGTGGTATTTCACAAACTTTTTTGGGGAAAAATCTAAGCATGGTATGGCATTGTTTGATGCTTTGTATTTAGAATATATGGGGTCTTGTAAATAAAGCATTTTTGTTTTTTTAATGTAAAAGGCTGTGCATAATAAAATAGAAAACTGAATAAAATAGAAATAACTGCTAATCCAAAAAGGGTTAAACGGTTGAAATATGTTTTTTCACTGGCTCAAATGTGCATCTGCAGTGGCAGATACACACATGAAAAACATTCAATGCTGGCATCGGCCCACAATGGCAGCATTGGTGCATCCCTTACACTGTAAAAACTATTAAAATAGTAAGAAGTCTGTCAGCAGGGGTGCAAAACAAAACCTGTTCATTAACAGTAAAACTATGTTTTCCTACGACAGTCATTTAATGTCCTAGAAATACTGCCTTTTACTGTAATTCATCACTTTCACTAGTTCAACTAGTTATTCTGACTTAGTTTTTTTTCCCCATAATAAAAACAGTAACAAGTATTCAAATAAACTCAATAAATGCTGTGAGATAAAGGTGATCATTTGTTTTTGTAAATGCACAAATTATTTTTGTAAGTTAACAACAGCAGCGTTAAAATGAAATATGTGTACAGTTTATTTACATGTGTTTAACCTTTTTAAAAAAAGTAACATTAAATTTTACAGTATTTTAACAGTGAAAATGCATTCAATCATATGCTAAAGATTAGGTTTGGAAACATCGCTTGCTTCCTAGGTAAAGGTTCCCTTCCAATGAATGCTTTGTTCTGGAACTATACAGCCAAACCAAGAACCATTTAGTCCTTATATTTCAGAGCACTGTAAAGGAAAATGTACATTAATTCTTCTGTAAGCATCTCCATTTACTTCCCTACAGCTTTTAAAACAATGTCATTGTATGTGGACTCTTTAGTTCTGCTAGGATCACACAGGAGACGGATGTTCATTAGCTGAAGCTGAAATTTGTGTAGGAGACCGCAGACAAGGGTAACGGTTCCCATCATCCGCTGCTCACGTGAGCTTGTTTGTCACGTTTACGTGATGGAGAGCTGAAATTAAGAAATCCCTGCGCTGGAGGTCTTGCCTGGAAACTGTGATGTGCTGCTATGGCAACCATCCACTGTTTCTCCCCCTCCACCACTCAGTGGTTTCATCCTGTGTTCTCTTTCACCTGCTAAGTGAGTGATGAGGGTTTTAAATGGTATTAAAGTTAGATGAGGCCGATATGAAAAAGTAATTGAGTTTGGTTGCCTGTGGTCTCATGGTGGACTCCTGCAACCACAAGGAGCTTGGGACCCATCTCAGTTCTCGTATTACACGGTGAAGGTGCTTCTGAGGAGCTTATAGGTATATATAGAGCTAATAGGCTAAGTCCTGCCGTTTACTGCTTTGTGGTATACCTATCAGCCTTGAAGGTACTTTTATGACACCACTCCAGACAATGCTCTTATTTCTGACACTCCTTCCTGCCACATCAAATATCCATAAAATGCACCCATAGTGACATGCTACAAAACGGAAGAGATGCCAGAAATAACATCATCTCTGCGTGAGCTGAGAGAGAGAGAGAGAGAGAGAGAGAGAGAGAGACCAAAGCAATGAAACGCCTACTCTGCATGAGGATTAGAGGAGTTTTCGGCTCTGAGCTCTGAGAGCATGTTGAGTAGTGTGGAGAGCAGGATGCGTTTCGGATGTGGCAGATAAGACTGTGACTGGCTGGAGGTGAAAAATGTCAACAAAAGGGCGACATGTGCGTCTGCAGCCCCACAGCCAGCCGCCAGGGCCAACTGTAGATGGGATAACCATGGCAACGGGAGACGGATGACGCCCACGTAAGGCCTCTGTACCCCACGGAGTCAAGGCGTGACCCGGTTTGATGGGGTAGAGATGCTTATCTGAGGAGCCTCTGGCATGGGTGAAGGAGAGGGGCAGAGAGAGAGAGAGAGAGAGAGAGAGAGAGAGAGAGAAATATGCCATTTGTTTGACAAACGCTGGTTTGCAGTCTCTAGAGGGGTTTTTCCGATTAAAAAAGGCCCCTGCTGATCATGTATCTTGGTGAGGGGTACTAATAAAAACTGCAGCTGCTTAGAGGTGATTTCTTTTAGGAGTGAGCTGTTTTAAAATGATTTGTTTTCTTTTTTAAGCTGGGGAACATAACAAGAAGCCAGATAGCCAACATGTTCCAACTGAAGTCGCCAAAGTTTCAAGATTTGCGTCTAAATCTGAAAGTAGTGTCTCTCCCTAACTTTTCTTTTTATCAGCTGTTATCTGTGTACTTTTTGGCTTAAGTATTTTAGGGTAATCATTGAACACGTGTTTGATAAAATATAGTATTTTGTTATTTTCTCTTACTAACGCAACACAGAGACAGTTGTAAACCTTTTTTTTTCATTTCTGCCACCAAATATTTTGTTTTTGCTCATTTCCTTAAAGGAAAAAAGGAGGCTAAGGCAGTCGACATTTAAAGTAAAAAACCCAATTTTCTCTAGATCAAAAAGCAAAATAGACTAATTAAAAATTTCACATTTTGCTGTACCATATAGAGCTCCGACTGATCTATAGTCTACCTGCATGATGATTCCAGTGCCGAAATGTCTATTACCAGAACACTGCTTCAGGATATTAACTGATGAGCTGACTATTCTGACCCTAACAAATCCTTTACAGACATCGTGTGTAGTTCTATCAGATATATGCAGATGCCTGAGAGCTGCCTTCAGGCATATATGGTATTATTCATTTGATTGGTTTATCTTTGTCCATTGCAGACCATACTGGTAGGAGACAGTGGAGTTGGGAAGACCTCCCTACTGGTGCAGTTTGACCAAGGCAAATTCATCCCTGGCTCCTTCTCCGCTACTGTTGGCATTGGCTTCACAGTGAGTATCCATCCTGGCAGAAGCAGAACTGGGTGAGCTGCCCTCAAAGCCAAGCACCACTAGACGTCACAACTTCACTCTATGAGGCAGAACTTGGCTCCATCAGAGGTAACAGCGAGACCTTCATTGGCTCCCAGTGCTCTCTTTGAAAGGGGAGAGCATACGTGGATGAAGAGCTGAGCTCTGTTGCGTATAATCACTGTGCAAAAAATCAAGTACATAACAGAATAATGATGCGTACAGCCCTTTGTTGGCGTCAACATCAAGCCACCCTCACATGATTTACAACTTTAAAATAATACTGAGCAACTGCTACAATCCAGTGAAGGCCTCCGTGGGGGCTTTTATGGTTGCTTTAAATGCCAGTCATCCTCAATTTATATTCATAACACACACTATGCACCTCCAGGGGGGCTTAGGATTGAGGTAAGGCTGGTGTCTGATTACACTAATAGGATAATGATACGGCTACTACTGACTCTGATTGTAATTGCAGAGGCATCCATTTGAGCTCAGCTTGATCGCATGCATGTTGTTTTGGATCGTGGGCACATGGGTGTCACCCAGAATTTTTAGGAGAGTACCCCAAAACAGCTATGAATATAATCGATAACTGTTTGTTTATTCTAGTTTCAAGATCTTTTTCAAAAATTTGACAATGTGACATGAGATGGAACAGCTATTTTAGAAAGAAGATCAAGTGCTGTGATAAAAAAACATGTTAACTGATGTAATGATTCCAACTGAGAGTAGGGCTGGGTGTCAGAGTGTAGTACATTTATGGTACTAACTGAATTACTTCAATACCATCGCACATTGATAACAAATTTCAGTGTGAAATGAGAGCCAATTAGCATGCTTGTTCCAAAATCTAGACTGGTGACTGGCTGTCTAAATTATATTCCATTTGCACAGTATTAACGTCTGCACTTGACCTGTCTGTAATATAAATACAGTACTGAGCAGAGACCACCCGTCATTTAAATGACAGTGAAAGCTGTCATTAAGTAAAAGTTACTAACCAGATCAGATATAAAATAATGCCCTTCCGTAGGGCAAAATTTCAAAACTTCAAAAACTCTTAACAACTGTGCAAGACCTGGTAGACCAGTGAAACTACCAATGTCAGATAAACAGTACTTCATATTTGAGAAATAAAGCTCCACTTTCACTTCAGATCTGAAAAAATCCACGTGTTTCTGATCATTCTTCAACTGTGAGAGGATACAGTACTGTGTATTAGGGGAAAAGTTTTAGGCATCTAAGCAAACTTTTAAACAGTTTAGCTCAGCAGTGAGTTTATCACAATATACATTAGAATAAAGTCGTATTCATAATTCAGATAAACAGAAAAACAATAAAAAGTAACAAGAATTTCTTGGGTCCATATTTTTCTTTGACACCTTCACAGCCGCCACAGACACTCGTTAATATCATCAATTACATCATGAGCTCAATTTACTGAGCACTGATTGGTCAAACCAGGAGCTGCTTTTTAACTACATATAATACTGGGCTTCCTCGAGGAGAGACTTGGAGATGGGTAAACAAACACACAAACACACCAACATCCAGAAAATCACTATATATTATATATATATATATATATATATATATATATATAAAATCATTATTAATTAATATTCTATACATTTTGTTTATTCAAATATTAACATTTTTCTCAGCAAATAAACACAAACTACACAAATAAATAGATTTTGAAAATGTGTCTTCGGTGCCTCAGACTTTCACACAGTACTGTAACACTAAAGGATGTGTAACTCTAAAAAAGCAGTTAATTTTAGAACAATGGACTGACAACCCCAGAGTCCAGACCTCAACATCACTGAATGTGTTTGGGATTACTTGGATTGTGAGAAACAGAAAAAGAAAACAACTTCTAAGACTGAACTTTGGAGGTGGGGAAAAATATCTCTGCATATTTCTTGGAAAAAACTGAAAGCAAGTCTCCCGAAAAGTGACACACTAAATACTGAAAAAAACTGTATTATATTTGGTTGTTGAAATTTCAGGGTAATTTTCCGTTAAATATACTTTTTCCTACATTCATCTCTGGTTAAAGCCACACCTCCTTCTCCCTCTTCACTCCTTCCCCTGTTGACTTACCAGTCTAGAAGAAACATTGCGAGCTCAGCATCAAACCTTTTGCCTTCACTCACCAAGACCCGTCTCCAGCGGTGGAAAGCAACACCAATGTCAACTCTTATTTCACTTTTATTTATGCCACTATTTTTGTATGGTTTCTTGCTGGGAGCAGCAGTGCTACTTCTGCATCCTCATGTTGAACTCGGCACTACAGTGACTCACTATCACCTCTTGAGGTACAAAGTGGTATTATGAGGCATGGAGCGCTGGTCAGCATGCTAACGTCGTGAGATATCTCTACTACACAGACATCTTTGAAGATAAAGTCAAAACTCTTATTTCTTCACATTCTGTTCATAATTTCAGTGGATTTCAGTGGAGTCGAATGGTACTGAGCCCTGATATGGTCAAATACAGCATCATGACACTGTAACACATTTTTATGGTAAAAATTTAGCAAAATTAGTGCCACATTTAAAAGGCTTCTCAAAAAACGTGGCATTTTTGTTCAGTTATTATTTACAGGCAGTGCATGATTGGTGTACACTCTACACTCTTACATTGGTTCTTCAACTGTCCTTTAGTAAAGGGAATGATATTTAGAACTATACGTTCTATATAGAACCTTTTCATGGTTAAAAGATTCTTTGCATGGTGAAATCTTCAGATTGATGGTTCTACAGCACCAGAAAGGGTGCTTACACTGTTACAAGCTTAACATTGTAACAATAACAGAACCCCTTTATATAGAACCCTTATGCAGAACGATTTTTAAAAAGGTTCCATATAGAACCACATACAACACATTCACCATCAATCTGAAGAACGTTTTCACTATGCAAACAACCATTTAAGCATGCAAAGGGTGCCTTGAGCGTTCATGGTTGTATAAAGAACCATTGTCTTTACTGAAGATCCTTTGAAGAAAGAGTGTACACTGTACTGCTTTTAGTGTTTATGATATACTAAAAAAAGCATAATTTTTAATTTATTGTAAAGTCATCATATTACTAACAGTATGATCATATTGGCTACCCTTCGTTTCACTCAACGTCACCTCTACATTTTAAAATCTCTAGCAAACAGAAGTGGTGCAGTTTTGGGGACAGATCAGCTTTCAAGTCAGTAAGCAGCTGTTGGAATTACTGCTGAGATGATCTGCTGTGTGAAAATGAGAAAGACCTTCAAGAAGGAGGACTGTGGCAACATCTGCCCACTCAGTTCACAAGCTATAGGAAGCAAGGAGGGAAAAAAAACAAGGCTGTTTAGATTTGTACATGCCTGTAGCCAAATATGATTGGATTTTCTTGTTTTTTTTTCCAGCAGCAGATCTTATGAAAAAACCAGCAGTGGCGAAATGACTGAATAGGTCAATCTTTTTGCTTGAAGATTATTGAAGGAAGAGCAGAATTGGACTGATTGAGACCCTCTGTGGACCATTGATAAGTCTATGGACATTGTTCAAAGCCTTTGTCAGATGGGGGAGACAAAGTCTTAGTAAAGTAGGGTTGACATGGACTTTTTGGGGTTGTGCTAGAGGTTTTTAGCAGTTTTGAAGGATTTTATAGAAAAAGAATTAAAAAGCACCAATTCCAGTTGCTTCACAGGTCTGGCTGTGTTTAAAGACATGAATGTTTCCTTCCTCCATAGAAAGAAGCTGAGAACTTATTCTTCGATATCTTCCGAAGTTTGTTCTTAAATGTGTTCTTGAGAAAGGTCCTGAGAAAAAGTGCATGTCCCGATGTGTTCTTAAACCACAGAACTCTCACATTTGTGCTCTTCAGTGCGTGTACATTCTGTTGTTACCTAAGAACAAATCACAAATAAGAAAACATTGGTGAATGTCAGAATCTGTGTCAGAACCCAGAAGTGGGTTATAAGAAGAGATTTATTCTTCAGAATAGTTGGTGAATGAGGCCCAATAAGCAGATTTGTGCAAATGTATCTGTAGCTAGACCAAATGGTCTAACACAGAGTGGTCATGATACTCAATAACTATATAGAATCCATAAGGAAACCTGATACATACAGTATATGGTTTTATACAACTGTTAGTTCCAGCCATGCAGCCGATTGGTTGAGAAGTGTTGTAACCAGGCGGTTATTTCACCATGAAATTGACTTCTTACCTTGCCACAAACAGGAAACGGACACTTCTAAGATCACATTTGACCGACAGCCGATTTGGTCCGACTCTGAAGATGAGACGACACTAAATTCCCAAACTTTCGTCACCACTGAGCAGCTTTTCAGTCGGCAGCTGAGACAGAAGAACAGCTGAACGACCTGGAATCAGCCAGAAATGAACCCAACACCATTCGCCAAACTAAACAGGCTGTAAGAAGCTTTACAGACCGGCTGGAACAATGAAAATAAAGTCATTCAGGCTGCTGTGATGTGAACTGGTTCACTGTAGAGAATTCGCAGATTTCTTTACAATGATGGTGGTAGAAGCTACTTAAAAAAAAAAACATATTCTTACTAGTGATGTTCCCTCTGAAAAAGAAGCTCCAGAGCATTGTACAAAAACAGCACGTCTTACTTTGAAGCACTAGCTGTATCTCAAAGCCAAGAAAGACCCATACTGCACACACACACACACACACACACACACACACACACACACACACACACACACACACACACACACACACACACACAACCCCCCCCCCCCCCACTGCTATCACTCGCTGCAGAACCATAAGTCCAAAAGGGTGGAGCCAGACCTGATCCAACTCCGCCCATGTCTTCTTTTCATTAGTCTAAAATCACTGCATTTCTATTGCTCTTTGAACTAGTATGTGTCACTTACATGTTCCTCCTACGACTTACTTCATTGGTTTACCCTGTCGCGTTTTTCTCTGTGGGAAACCTGCAGGTGTTGCTGGTGTTTTTGTTCTTTTTTTCTCGATGCTGCTCCGTCCTGAATACCACAATACAGCCCTTATAATCGCTCATGATTCATGATGTTCACACTCATTTGTCAAAACCTGAAAAGCTTTTTTTCCACATTCCGGTACAAAGTCCGTTCTGTAGGCCTACATCTCTGGTGTACTGATGATAGATGAGTTCTAATTGAAAACTAATTGTGTGGTTGGATAGTTAACACCTCTGCCTTCTACGCTGTAGACTGGGGTTCAATCCCCACCTGAGTAAAACACCCTACACTACACCAATAAGAGTCCTTGGGCAAGACTCCTAACACCACCTTCACCTACCTCTGTGAAACGATCAAACTGTAAGTCGCTCTGGATAAGAGCGTCTGCCAAATGCCGTAAATGTGAAACGCTGAATGTTTTTAAACACTAGAATGCACATAGGTCAAAATAACCCACATACCTGCGTTTTATCAGCTAAATCCTGGAATATCATAATAAAAAAAAAACTTTATAATGACTTTTTTTTACATTTAAAACGATTTGGTAATACTGCCACACAATTCCATACGTCTAATAAAAATGACTCAACATACCTAAAATTAATATTAAATTTTATCACTTTATCAGCTCACCCTGCCTTGTTTCTACACTCAGTGTCCATCTTATCAGCTCCACTCTAGCTCAGACCAATTAAAACACAGCATGGGAGGAGCTGGATCCAGCTGAACCCCCTGGACTTTTGGTTCTGCAGCGATGACGATCTCCGGAAAGCAGCTGAGGAAGTCTCCGTTTCTCGAGGCTTCTCGAAGGATGCCTCGTTGTGCTCGATCCTTTGAATGTGGCCAGCAGATGTGTCCCCAGAGTAATAAAAGAAGTGGCTTATCTTTTAAGACCTTGAGAAAAACAGAAAGAAACAGCTTTGAGTGGGGAGATGACGTGACACCGGAGTTTATAATGAAACGTCACATTGACTGAATGTTTTTAAATCTAAGATTTAAACGTGTCCTGCAGGACATGATGTGATACCTTGAATATGTGCGCGCGGGGCCTTTGTATACCAGTGCTAGCAACGTCTCCGCATCCTTTACTTTGAGATACGCCTACTGCGCCGGTGCTTGATTATGAAAGGACAGTTCAAGGACGGATGCTACCCAGCTAAAAAAAGAAAAAAACAGCTTAGACCAGGATGAATTCAATGCGGGTCTAGTGCTGGGCTAGTGCTGGTTAGCTGGTCACCCAGCAAGGTCATGCCGGCTGACCAGCACAGCAGCATTCAAAACACACTTGTTGGTTTGCTGGTGAGCAGTATGGTAGGTAAATACGAGCAACATCATATGGGTGTTTAGTCAGGTGGAACCTTTTTCAGCAAACAGCCTGGCTACATTACTGATAACCTTTCTAAGAAGAGAACCCAGGGAGCAGATTTACAGCAGCTGTTTGTCTTTTTGTCCAGCAGGTGTCACTGTGTGCACCGGTTTTTGACAGTTTTGAGGAATGAACACATTTTCCCGATACAATTTAAAGAAAAGCTTCATATATATTGTAGTGTCCAGTCAATGCTGTTAACAGGGTCATTCCTTTTGGTTGGGCTATTCTGATAAGGACTCTTATTGTGAAAGCATATCTGAAGCGAACTGTTTGAGAAAATCTAGAGGCGTTTGCGCCTCCAGCTCGCCATATCAGTGTTTATTGAAGGTAATCATCGTGTTTCCCGACTCCTCCCTCTGTCCGGCCGCCGCTCAGAGCGCCCCCACGCTGCCCGGAGCCCGGGGAGAGCGCCTGTTGCCTGTGTGCCCGGCTCCTCTCCGCTTCGCCTCTACAGAGGCTCCCGGCTTTGTGAGCGTGAGTGTGAGAGACTCAGCGGGGCACCGGCGACAAGCGCCGCTTCTGAGGAGCGGAGGATGGGGGCAAGGCGGAGACAGGAGTCGGAGAACCAGTAAAAAGACCGGCTGCCCAAGTTTGTCTCCTCGGCCACTTCAGACAGCGCTGGGGCGAGTTGTGAAGACGGAGGGCTGAAGCTGTTAGAGCGCGTAGACTCGGGCTTTTCCACGCGTTTCAGCGGCGGTATGTGAGTGAGTGAGTGAGGGAGGGAGTGAGGCAGACGGACTTTGAGCTGTGGGAACGCGGTCAGGCTGCTGCGGGCACTATGTCTTCGAGACAGGCGTCTCTGGACCAGGAGGTTAAAAACGGAACGTCAAGAAACGTGCTGGAGCGATGCGCTTCAGTTAATGAGTATTTTGACATTTCCTTCAAGGTTTGTATTGTTATCATCATCATCATCATCATCATCATCATCGTTTTTTATTATTTTTCACAGCCCACGTTCTCTATTATTATTATTATTAATGTTTATTATTATGACACCTGTATTTCAACAGCCGTTTTAGTGACCTGTAGCGTGGGATCCCACTTTTCTCAGACCTTATACACCCACATTCTCAACTGCCCATTTTATAGACAGTATACAGATATATATATATATACAGTAGGCATAAAGTGGGTTTCTGGTCATTGCATAGATATTCTGTGCATTTTGAGTTGAAGGGACGTTATATGATGGTTCCTCACTGGTTCTTTAGTACATGGAATGGTTCTGTTTGAAACCATGAGTTCTGTGCTGAACCATTTCATCCTTAGCTGGTGAGCTGCATCGTGAGGTTGATGGAGCGTGTGTTGGATATAGTTCTATGTAGCACCAAAAAGGGGTTTGAGATTCTGTCAACAGAAGAACCAATTTGGGTGCTGTATAGAACCTTTTTCACAAGGGTGATGTGGAAAAACAAACATTCTCCATCAGTCTGAAGAACCATCTCACCATGCAATGGACCGTTTAAGCATGCAAACGGTTCTGTATTGAAATCGCCATCCCGAAAAGAACCGCTCACTTCACTAAAGAACCCTTGAAGGACCGTCTTTTTAAGAGTGTGCGTATTCTGTGATCACTCTTGCTCTACCTGCTTCAGAGAGGCACTTGAGTGTCTGATGAAGACAAAGTTTGAGTGTTTCCTGTGTGATTCATGCTGCAGCACAGCGCCTTTGGTCTAGAACTGAAGCTCAACTCTTTCTGTAAATATTTGCTCAGGGAGGGATTCCTTGACATTCCCTCTGAGCTGTTGAGCTTCAGTTAATGCATAACCTGTTATGGTAACAGCATGGCAGCTACACCAGAACTGCGTTTGGAAGATCAATCTAAATTCTCTAGAGAGCCACATTCTGCTTTCCAATACTGATATTGAAACCTTGAGTCTTAGCCAATACGATCACAATCTGATATTCCTTCTAATAAGCTTTGAATGGAGCTGTTTTTAATCCAAGCACCTCGCTGAAGATGAGCATCTAACCTAACTACTCCACAGTGGGAAGCAGCTATCATAACATCACACATTACAGGTGTGCAATTTAAAGCTTAATGTGTTACAGGATTGGATCAGATTCATCTTCCCTCCAGTATCTAATCTGCATTTTTCTGCTGATATTAGCCTGATGCTTGTTATTGGATCTGTGCCAACTCTAACATTTTCATGAGAAACAGCAGAATCGTTGACGCATAACAACAAACAGACTCTGTAGTAGAGGTGGGTGATATGACAGAAGCGTAGTACTGCGGAAGAGACAGAGATCACTTTTCATTCATTTCCAGCCAAAACTGCTAGAAAGCACGAGATATTCGTTTTTTTCCGGAGATATTTCTGATCGATCAGATAGAAGATAAGCTACGTGCATGAAGAAAGTGAGAAAATAAGTGGGGAAAAAAACACAAGCCTCCAGAACTGGAGTTGAAAAAGATGATTAGAAGATACAGCCAGAGAAAATGGGACTCCTAACAACCATGCAAGACCTGGTAGACCATCAGACACACAGCACTGAAAGGAGAAAATCAAGGTCCAGTGTTGCTTTACATCTGAAAAAATCCACAAGTGTTGCTGTCTGTCTTTCAGCTGTGAGAACGAACGCTGAACGCTGTGGGTCTGAAAGGATGTGTGGCTGTCAAGAAACTTTTAATTAGAAAAGGAAATAGACAGAAAAAAAGATGAACGTGCACCAGAACACTTAACATGGACGTCTGAGTTAGGGAGTAAAGGTTCGTGAACTGATGAGTCTAAATTTGGTAACTGGGAAAACTGGGATTTTGAAAAATGAATAATAAGCACATAATGGCTGTTATGACTGGAAATGAAAGGTGGTCTGACTTTAGAACAGTTCTGTATAAAATCATGATATTGGAAAACATTTTAATGATGCACAGTTTATATGGCAATATTCAGTTTTTCTGAGATTTGATAAGTTGGAGGAGACAAAAGCCCCACTAGTGCGGGGCAGTCATGGGCTGGAGGTTAGGGGACCGACCCTGTGACCGGAAGGTCATTGGTTCGATCCCCAGAGCCGACAGAACGTGACTGAAGTTTCCTTGAGCAAGACACCTAACCCCCAAATGCTACCTAGTGTCTGTGGTGTTTTACTTCACAGATGGATTAAATGTGGAGGTGAAATTTCCCCGCTGCCTGAATAACAAGGGAAATTTAAAAAATAAATAGTGCTACATTTAAAAAATGCAGTCAAAATAATGATTAATGGCTATTTTACTGCACTTCACCAAATCCAAACTAGGCTAATGAAACGTAATGAAACGTGCATTTGCTCAGTTTTCGTTAAGTACTGACAAAATGGGCAACTTTACAGAAGGCAAAACATTCTTAACTTTAAATTTGCGTTAATGTAAAGATATTTTATTCTAAGAAGGCTTGGAGCATTTCAATTGGTCAGTTCAGTATGAAATTTTGCACAATGTAGAGGGCAGCTGCTCTGCCCAAATGATGCAGATTTTTTTTTTTGTGCACTGTAAAGATATTTATACAGAATTAACCACATATATAATTTAGTATGATCATATCCCCACCCCTACTCTGTAGGATGCTGTTACTAGAATACAAACCAACCATAAAAACAAGAAGTGCATGCAATGCTGCTAACTGACGCAGTTGTGAAATTGCAGTGTATTTTGCCACCAGAGCTTCCGGTGGATTAAACACGTGACCATGACCTCAACGCATAGACGTGTGGTATTTAAAACCACAGCGCTGCTGTTTCTATGGGTTAAATGTTTGTCATTAAACTGATTCACAGTGACCTGTAAATGTACTTTGTGAGGGAGTTAAATGAATGTAGACCTAACGGCTCTCTCTGACCCTGACACCTGCAGGTGATGCTGCTGGGCGACTCAGCTGTAGGGAAGACTTGCGTCCTGGTGCGTTTTAAGGATGGTGCCTTTCTGGGAGGCAACTTCATTGCCACCGTGGGAATAGACTTTAGGGTGAGCAAGATGTGGTCAGAGCTGGTGTTCAACCAAACACACGAACAGTTTGTACACCCCTGCTCGATTGGCATGTTTTTCTAAGCGAAAATAAGTTACCTCATCCTCTACAGGGAGTAAACTTTTTCCCCCAATATGTTGTATTTAGCAAATAAACAGTAATTGTACATTAAAATGTGCAAAAATGTGTTCTTTGTAGAGGATGTGCTAACTTATTTTCATAAAAAAAAAAAACATGTAATCTGACGAGGGCAACCAAACAACTGTGTATACACTCTCAAGCAGTTTATTAGATATATTGCATCTACAATCATTAGACATTTTATCAGATACACCTACCATATATGGGCAATTCATTTATACAGGTTTTATACAGTTACTGACTGTAGCCCACTGTTGCTGGACTTCGGCAGTTAGAGACTGTAGCTCATCATTTCTATGACCAATATTGTTCCTCAGTGTCATAGAAAACCTAGAAATTTAAATACCAGTTTTCCACGGTTAGTAAAACCAAACTGCCAGACTCTCCCCCTAATGACAGCCTTTATCCTCAATTTAGCCTTTAGCACAGCAGCCCTCTAGCCGGGCCTCTGTGTCCACTAGCACCTCCATCGTTCAGCTGTATCACTCGACAGCAGGGTCTTGCGGCTCGTCATTTCAGCCAAGCTAAAAAACACACTGAAATTCATATTCACTGAACTGATGCTCAGAGGTGCAGTGTGAGTGAACACGATGCACAAATAACTTGAGAAATTCAGACGTAAAACAACATTTACGCCGTTTTGAGACAGAAAAGCTGCTGTCTGCTGATGTGCAAACGCCACAGATTTCTCTGTATACAGCTCAGTTCTGTTTTTAACTGTTTTACACAGTAAATTGGTGAATCTCTATTTTGTACTTTGCTCCTCTGAAACGTGAGTGCCTGAATGTGGGCACGTTGCCAAGGACACATGGTTAAGGATGTGACTGAGCAGGCAGATGAAGCACTGATTTTATCACTAAATAGGCTAGGTCCAGAAGCCTGTTGGATCCAGATAAGGTTAAAATATAAGGTTATTTCTCAGACAAGCTAACATGTTGGCCCATCGTCCACTGAAGAGGGGAAAACACTTGTAGAAGATGACTAGTCCCCATCAACTTCCTCCAACTTGTTTTGAAGTGGATTGCTCTGCATGACGCTACATTTTTGTGCAACACCAGTGCTGTCGCCTAAAAAAATAAGGCAGAGCTGAACATCATTAGATTCATTTTGGCCTAAATCATTTTTCCCCCTTCTCTGCAGTTAATCAGATATCTGTGCATGAACTCCTGCAGAATATGAACATTTGTCAGAATGCACGTCCCCAGTTCACAGCACAAGCTCTGTGTTATCTGGGTAAAAAATTCCCACTTTAAACTTGCTTTAAAAAAGGCTATAGTAGAAATTGCAGCTCTTACTCTTTGAAAATTTCACTTTTTCAAATATATCAAAGATTTTGATGTAAAAATGATTAATCTTTCAGCGTTAAATCAGGATGGCTTATTTCAGTCCCCAGTTTGAGTGTCTGTTCATACCTTTCATGCCGTTTGTGGTTCAGAGTACTGCAATATTGCACGCGTACAGTTGGGTGCTGTGTCAGAACGCTTGGTAGAGTGAGGCAGCGTTAAAACACACCAGCTTCTTGTTCCTGTAATGTTCCAGTAGTGCTCTTTTCTAATATTTTAGCAAATCAAATTGTGATTGGTGATGTCCGCCAGGGCCCATTAGGGGTTATATTGTTGGAATTTCACCGATTTTTCACAATGTCTTAATAATTCTCTTTGAAATGTAAACAGAGTCATTCAGTGTGGTTTCATCTGAAATGTGCTGTTGTATAGAATCCTACCGACTTGAATGTCTTTACAGTGGTGGTGATAGGAACCAGGTTTTGCCACGTCTGCGACACAAATACAGCAACTTCATTTACTGTCCCAAACAACCAGTGAATCTAATATCTGAAAACAGTGTGGACTATTTTGCCTTACGATACCCTGCATGTACCCCTCCAACAGAACGTTGTCTAAACCATCGTAAAACAATGCCTTGGGTAACAGGCAGCGTATCAATAATGATTTCATGCAATAGCTTTCTGTAAGGTAGCTTTAGAGGCTTTCAACATTTTAGACGTCTGGTTCTGTCTCCACAGCTATGAACAATTCAGAGTTGCTCTAGAATAGTGCAGTTCACACCGAACCACTCTGAATGGCTTTATATCTCTACCATTTAATTATGCATCTCATTCATGGTTAAGGATATCATCTGTTGTCATGAATGTCCTGGAAAATGATTTCCTAAAAAGAATAGGAACCCTGGTTAGTTGTCCTCTAGCCCTTTGTCAGTGATCGGTTTCTGACGGCAGGACCACTGTCAGCTGGATATTTTTGGCTGGCAGATTTTCTCAGCCCAGCAGTGACAGTGAGATGAAGTCCCAGCAACACTGCTCTGCCTGATGGACTCATACCAACAAAACACACACTAAAATGCCACTACCCTGTCAGTGTCACTGCTGTGCTGCGAATGATCCAGCACCAAAATAATATCTAATCAGCGGTAGCCCTATAGTGGTCCCTTTCCATTTTTGGGCTTTTTATGGGCATATATGGGGAAAAAAATACACCTACATGGGTACATAAATAAATATACATAATTCTTTATGATGGCCATTACTGCTTTATACATACTACCATTCAGTCTGTGTATTGTCTATACACTGAGAATGGGAATAGTAGTCATGTTTTAAGCATTTTTATAGGCTAGTAGTTCAAGATATTCTATCTTTTGAGCTGTGCACGTGTGCGTTTTGTAACTGGCCGTTATACTGAATGATTCAAGCCCAGTGCATAGCAGCAGTTGTTGATCTTCTGACGCTACATTCCTGCCAATGTAATTGTCACTTTGGCGCTGCATGTGAGACTGTTTAATTCGCTCTATCATCATAGCTGTTAAGCATGCATTTTATCATGGAAACTAATGTCGCGATAACAAAAAACGGATATTTATCGTGCAGCCTTAATGGACAGGGTAGAGGGTGCTTGATAAATTGCACAGTGACAGATGGGCTACAGTCAGTAACTGTAAACCTACAAAGGGCACTTGTATGGTTGGTGTTTCTGACTAAATGGCCAGTGAGCATAGGTACAAGGTACTAGGGCTGGGCAATATGACACTGTTTAATGTTACTGCGATAAATTGTGTCACAACATGCTTTTCTGAGTATATTGTGGATCTAGTCAGTGCTTAAAAACACTTCCCAAGGGCTTTTTTTAATGAAAGGAGATCATAATTAGATAAAGCATAATTTAGTGCTGTACAGTGTGTGAAATGTTAAATACAAATCATTGGATTCATAGTTTTGGTAGTATTTTTTAACTTCTTTGTCTGTTTTAGCTCATCAGATATTATAATAAATATCATGATGTATCGTGTATTGTAAAAAACTTTTTGAAGTATCTCAATATTAGATTTTCCCAGGGCGCCCACCTGTGCTCGTCTAACGTTAGGCAAGTTGCTGCAGAAGGGGTCACTGTGTTCTTGTTGCTTTCCATGCGGGTCTCTGTAGCTTCCACAAGTGGGATCAGCTGGTAGAGAGCACAAAATGTCAGCAAACTGTCTGGCAAATGTGTCAAATGGATGGGCCACTTCAGGCTCCTCTGAGTGTGGGGACATAAAAGGCTAGACTGATGCCCGTTCACGTTTCAGTTGAACTAAATGATTACCAGCGTGCCTGAGGGCACTGACGCACTCACGCTACACCGCTGCCAGTGAATGCTCTTTGGGTGTGAGGTTATACATTACTGTATACGTATAATTCAGTGAATTCAGCGCAGTAGCTTTATTAGACTGCCCTAGATCCAGCATGATTTTCACATAGGGGTTCACAGCATAGAACATTGACCTCTCCAGTCCTCATATTGGAGCATCACTCCAGCATAGCACTATGTTTATGTACATCATATACGTTATATACACCATTTATGTTTATATTGAATTTTTTTCATATGTTTATATTTACCTCCATGAGCAACATGAGCTGTCAGTGGTCTTGATGGCTGCTCTAAAGAATGACAACGTTCCAAAACATGTTAATCATAATATAATCATTATGAATATTGTATCCAGTGTTTGCTTATGTTTTGCCATATCCCTGCAATATTTCATTGGAACATACACTGAGTTGCCAGTTTATTACACCTACCTTGTACCTTGTACCTAAATAGACTCAGCTGTGACATTGAGTAAATATCAGTGAGAGTTTGTAAAATTACCAGCAGCGCTGCCGTGCCAGATACACAGCATCGCGACACACTCCACCATGTCAGTGTCACTGCTGTGCTGAGAATAAAATGCGGTCAGCAGTGGCTCCCATGTAGGCCTGAAAATGAACTGTTGTTATAGGCAATGTTTCAGATTGGCGTTTGAAAGAGTGTAATTTTCAAATCGCATGAGCTCCAGTTTTTATTAAAGCTTAGAGGTTTTCATTGGGGAAATGATACCACAGACCTTATGAGCTGTTTGAAAGAAGTGGATATGCTGGTCTTTTGGCCAAGACAACAGGGCTTGATCTCAATTTATAGAAAATAGCCACAATTAGATCACAATTACGATCACAATTAGAGACTTCACCCAAATTGTTCAGCCGTCGTCCTACGGTGCTCTTTTTCCATTAAAGGGGTAAAAGATGGCTGACAAATTGAGCAGCAGCAGGTGGTCCAAGTAACTATAACACAACAAAATGTGCTTACATGGTAGGTGTTTCTAATAAAATGGCCACAAGGCACACTATGAGCATGTTTATATGCCCAGATTATATAGCCAGATTCCATTCACTCCTTTTCATTAAAATGGGTCACCAGCATGACCAGATGAGAGCTGCTTTAGCTTTCCTGCATGAAAAGCACATCAACACAATTGCTGTTTCCTTCCATTTTTACATCCATTTACTTTTTCCTCCTGTTTCCTCCTGTAGCTTTAGTCAGGGAGCATAACTGTACCAGAATCCATTGAAATGATATTTCCTAACTGTACTGACTCCACACCTCCAGTCTCGTCTCCAGGCTTTTTATTTTATTGTTCTGATTTAAAACGTTTGGGTATGAAAAGGTACACTAGAGTAGAAATGAGCAGATCAGAGGGACAGTGAAGGTGGAGCAGTTTGGAGATAAAGCCAGAGAGGCCAGGTTGAGGTGGTTTGGACATGTGTTGAGGAGGAATAGTGGATATATTGGGCAGAGAATGTTGGAGATGGAGCTGCTGGGTAGAAGGAGAAGAGGTAGAAGGTTTATGGATGTAGTGAAGGTGGACATGGAGATAGTTGGTGTGAAAGTAGAGGAGGCAGTGGATAGGGCAAGATGGAGGCAGATGATCCGCTGTGGCGACCCCTAAAGGGAGCAGCCGAAAGGAGAAGAAGAAGAAGAGGTTATGAAAAGGTACACATGTCTACTTTTCCACTAGGAAAACCTCATGTAAGGTCCACCACTGGACCTTAAAACCACTGTTGTACCTTTGAGGATACACGTACATTGTTTGTACCTTGATGAATGAATCATGTACCTGCATGGTACCTTTATTTCTAACAGTGTAGATGTAACAGCTTCTGTAAGTCCAAGGGGATCCATTCACCCCTTCTAAGTGGTACATGTGGCTACTTTGAGGTGAGCCCATTGCTGACCCAGGCAATCAGTTGTGCACACTCAGATCATAGAATCGAGAGGAGTGTAGACCACTGTAGTCGTGCGTCATTCTCTAATCCGTGGTGTGCCCTTATTAGGATCTTTGGGTCTAAGCTTGATTTCTCTATGGCCAAAATGAATGGGGTTTTAGAGAAATCGCCTCTATTGCCCCCGTGTTAAATGAAAATGTTCAGAACCCGATACTCTTTGTCCTGTCTACATATTTCTCCCGAATATCACTGGGTCCTCTGAGATCGTTAAAGAGTCTTAATGCTTATATTGCTACATATGAGCTAAAGCTACTGCACATCAATCTGATGTCCCTAAGCTACATGAAACTGAGGCGTGCTCTGACGAGATGTGCTACCTTATCGAAATGTCCTACCGTAGTGCAAACGTACAGGTGTACCTGTCAACACTACCGGTGTTAAAACCACACGGCTGAATTTATCTTTCTCCAGCTTCTTGTCCACGTTTTCCTGTTCCACCTTAAATGGCGCAGTAATTCAGAATGTAACTGCTGCACTATTTAAGGTGAAACGGGAAAATGTTGCCAGCATTAAAATAATACTTAGGATATTTTGATAGCCTAAATCAGCTGATCAGGGGATCAGCAGGAATAAATTAGCCTCTGTAGTAAATTAGCCTCAATGCAGGTACGTTTGTAGAGCTTTTCAAATCAAGCTGTGTGCAGAACGATACAGTACAGTACAAAATGGCAACAGGACTACAGTGGTCTATGAAGCCCCCGGTGTTGAGGTGTGGGGCTGTGGAACTGGAATGAGGGAACTCTATCCAGTACCTTTGGGATGAGCTGGAGTGGCATTTGTGATCCAGAACTAATCATCCAGCGACAGCACCTGACCTCCCTAGGGATGTGCTTTCTGAATAATTTTGACATTCTATCATTAACCACACTGACAGAAAGAGCAACAACAAATGGGAAAAAAATAAAACAAACTGACAACTTGTTTTATTTTATTATTTAAAAAAAGCCGAGATAAAACTGTTGGTGGAAGCTGCCTGTTCAGAGGAGCTAATGAGCTAAACCAACTGGAACAACACTGAATGCTGATGAGGACTCATTGTCTTTGGGTCTTTTCTCCCCAGTGGATCATGTCCCAGCACGTTACTTTGTCTGAGAGGTGTATCTTTAAATTTGCCCGAGTATTTTCTCACTGTTTCTGGGCCATGAATAACGCGACCATAGTAACATGCTCACGTTCAGGGGTTCGTATTCCAGAGTCGCAAAGCACTGCGTTCCTGTTAAGGCATAAAATCGGCATTTCCCAATTAGCCTGTTTATTTTCTCTGACTTCCCATAGTAAAATGTAATGAAATGCACTTAAAACAGTCACCGAGTACTGACGCACGTCTTAAGACCTCGCTAATGATCTTGAGTGTAATCAAATCCTCACAGCAATGTCCCAACATCTAGTGCAAACCCTTCCTTCTTTAGGAAAGACAGTGGTATATAGAACCATGAACGCTCAAAGAACCATTTGCATGCTTAGATGGTTCTTTGGTTCAGATCGATGGAGAACGTGTTGTAAAAGGCTCTTTTGAGAACGGGTTCTTCTATTGTTATTCTATTTTTGCTGCTATATAGAATCATATACAACACCTCCTCTATCAATCTGAAGGCCAATTTCACCATGCAAAGAATTCTTTAAGCGAGGAAATGGTTCTTTGAGTGTTCAGTGGTTCGAAGAACTGTTTCTTTGCTGAAGAACTCTTGAATTTTTGTGAGTATAGAGGCTGTGACAGGAGAGGGGGGGGGGGGAGGGAGGGGGCAAACTCCCTATTAACACTGGGCTGAGCATATAAGGTGTACCTTATAATCTGTCAATTCTGTGTCTACCCTTTTGTCCATGTCACACAACTACAATTCATTCAAATAATATTTTCTGAAATGACACCTTTAAACATTGCACTGCTTTGTTTTAACTGTATTAGCAGTCAGACACCATATCAACTCCTGTCCTTTGGGAAATTACATTCTGCCTGGTGGAAATGTAGCCGCTGTCTTCTTGCTGTCAGGCATGTTATGCTGGGAAATCCAGTGTCCTTGTTAGCGTTCCCCATTTTGCATATGTTGTTAAAGTAAAATCAAGTTCTCCCAGTTCTATTTTTGCCTCCAGGGAAAGACAGTTGCTGCCTTTGTTTTCAGCCAGGGAGGAGAGGTGGACGCGGTCTGTTCATTAAACGTATTATTACCATGCAGTATTCAATTTGGGCTCATTTGCCGTAGTTAGTTTTTCATGGTATGAAGCTGAACAGGTCAAACCAGACGCATGGAACACAACGCTTCTATTATCCAGAGCAATATAAATAGAAGTACCCATCTGAGAAATGTAAGAGATCATAATGACCATATTACATGCCAAGTGTGTGTGCCCAGAGCTCTTAACAAGATCTCCAACAGGTTTTAAACATCCTGTTCGCTGAAGCCGACGGAGGCAGCGAGTTGATTTATTTATTTATTTATTTATTTTATTTTATTATTTTTTTAGTGGTAGTTTCTGAATGGCAAAGCAGCGCTGGCGCATTGGAACATGGCAGTTCTATTTTGGGCGCACTTCCTTGTAGCAGTTACTCAGCATGTGGGTGTGTGGGAATCAGTGAGAGCAGG
This sequence comes from Pygocentrus nattereri, assembly GCF_015220715.1. Lineage (NCBI taxonomy): Eukaryota > Metazoa > Chordata > Actinopteri > Characiformes > Serrasalmidae > Pygocentrus > Pygocentrus nattereri. The sequence continues at coordinate 4,478,475 of NC_051224.1, forward strand.
CCTGTCTGACGCCATAATTGGCTGGAAGGGAAAAAATGGAAACCTTTTAGAGCTAATTGATGGGCAGGAGGTGCAAGATGGAAAGGTGTAAGTCTTAGAAAATGTAAGATCCTGTTTAACAGTACGGTTAGTGGAATGTCCTTTCAATGCCTCATGAAATATTAAGAAAATACGGCGCCTAATGGAATGCTGCATGGTGACCAGCAGTGAAGGCTCCTGGAGGTCTGCAAGCCGGGGAAAATGGGAAAAACCAGCAGTGAGACCGTAATAGGCAACGGATCACTCATGCAACATGCAGCAGTGTTCCTTATTGTACATTTAAAGGGCAAAAAAATTTCTTTAGTGAAATAAGTTGATGACGTTTCAAAACCACAATTTATACAGTCAATATGTGGAAACTAAGGCTACATTAACAAAGCAGGTAAAAGTGGCCCAAATCTGATTTTCTTACCAAATTTTACCAAATTTTACCAGCTTTTGTTTGGCTGTTCACATGGTCTTTTAATTGTGACCTATACACAACATTAGTCTGAATAGATCGGTTCCTGAAGTGACCTGCATGTGCACAAGAGCATATTTCTCCACGTGGCTCATCCAGAGGTAAACAATCATGACTGCCAACGAATGCCAGTCGCTCCCGGAGTTTTCAGTTTCATCTTCGCCAGCATCACAGGAGCGTTCTTGAGGTTCTGATGGCTGTCAGCTCGGCTCGTCACCCAGAATGTGTTCAGGCTCGCCGTAAAAAAGGCACGTTATTTGGCCTCGGTCACTTCTTTGGTTCACGTCCTCGGATTCTTTAAACTTTGCTTTCAGACGTTTTTCTGTTATTTGCCACTGTGGCCCCGTTCTCCTACAGCTGCATTTCAAAATCTCTTCAAACAAGGAACGGTTGCAAGTCTCTTCTAACTTTTTGGTACAGAAACATCAGCCCAAATGTTTATGAGGGCTCAGCAGCACGAAATGATGACTAATTTTGAGTTGAATTGACGTAAAAAACGGATGCGTATCTCATTTCAGTGCCAAGCGTCTCAAATCAGAATTGAAAATGTCAGACTGTCTGCTGTTAACATGTTGAGATGACATCTGTGCCACACGTGAAGAAAATAATCTGATTTGTGCCACTTTTACCTGCTGTGTGAACAAAGCTTAAGCGCACAAACAGTCGGTTTTGAATGAATTGTTTTTGTAATGTCACAAACACCCACACATTTACATATTTCTGCCTGTTCACCCTACAGCTTTCACGTTGAAGTAATAAGGAGTGGTTTAGCTGGTGTTTTTGAACAGGATACAAGATCATATTCGACACATTTCGGTTGGTTGCAGATTTGGGTTGTCAAGTAAAGGGGACCAGTGTAGGGGCTCTACAGCCTACAGACGATAATTTAAAGTTCCCACGTCATGGAAAACCACATTTTGGTACTTTTCTTTCAAATAATAGAGTTTGATATACTGATAAGTTTCAAAACATACCTTTCACACCCTGTGACACATTAAATACAACAAAGTTAGCACAGCTGCACGCCCCCCCCCCCCCCGTCTCTGTACTGATTTAAGAACAGTTTTGTGTTGTTTTTTCTAATGAAGTTGGGTAGAAACTGGTTAATGAAGCTCATATGGTGTTGTGTGGGCTGGTTAAGCAGAGTTTGCAACACACTGAAAAGAAAAGGTGCAGCCTTGTTGACAGCAGCTCTGAGGTGCTGCCTCGGCTGGACGCAGTTGCCAAAGAACCCAAAGAACGTCAGAATTCTCTTCCCCCACAGCTGGTCTTCTGCAGCTTCCTACCCCCAGGTTTAATGGTGGATTGCAAACAACCACCAAGCATTTCGATAAGTTGCATCATGCTTTCAAACTTGTGCTATAAGAAGAGTGCAGGCTGTTTCAATGGCTGTTCAACTTCTGTAGCTAGCTAGCTTACAGGTGATTATTGTGGGCCTTCTTAGCCCACAATAAAACAGTAAATCCCCTGTCTAATCATAAATGTAATGGTGGTTTGAGTATTGTGGGCATGGCTTGCACTGGGGCTGGACAACGTATTGGATATATTACATTGAAATTTAATAATTGTAACATAAAGACCTCCAAAGCAAAATAAATAAAAAGGGAGAAAAGCTCGCGCACTCTTAAAAATCCACGGATGAATCCGGAAATACACCAGCTTAAGAGAAATTGTGGGAAATCAGAGCACTTCTAAACTAAACCGCAAGTACACTATGATATCCTCAAAGAGCAGATCTCAGTCTATAATAATGCTATGAAAGTATCCAGACAGTCGTTTCTCTCCAGTGTAATCAATAGACACAAAAATAATACCAAAATCTTTTTTTCCACCATAGACCAACTCATTAACCCTAACTTGTCTGCTAGTGCGTTTAATGATGATTTATCTTCTAAAATTTGTGAAGAGTCCGCAATTCATTTCCAAAATAAAATAGGCCTGATGCGACAGGGTGTAGCTCAGCAGACTCACACAGGCTCCTATAATGTTCCTGATAGGCCTCCTACATCAGTAATGACATCTTTTTCTGTTATTAACTATGAGGAGCTGTTGAGGAACTATTTTAAACAAACTTCAAATCCTTCCATTTTGGTTTTATTAGATCTTAGTGCAGCTTTTGATAGCACTGACCACAAGATTTTATTCCAGCGTCTTGAATGTTGGGTCGGCCTCTCGGGCACAGTTTTAGAATGCTTTAAATCATATTTAAGTAATAGGCAGTGCATGGTTTCACTTGGAAATCATTCATCAAAACGATTTGCCATCTTTTGTGGAGTCCCCCAAGGTTCAGTCTTTGGGCCTTTTGCTTTTCTCTTTGTTTATGCTACCTGTAGGTGATGTTATTAGGAAGAATAGTGTAAATTTTCATAACTGTGCTGACGACACCAAGCTATAGATTTCTGTTCCTTCTGAAGATCAAGACTCTAGACAGACTAACCAGCTGTGTGTCAGATATTTATCAGTGGATGTCACAAAACTTTCTGCAATTAAATCATGAAAACTGAATTGCTGATCTTTGGTACAGAACCTCAGAGGAAAATGATTTGCCTTTAGCTTCATAAACCAAACCTGAAGCTCTGTTTTACCCTGCATTTAAACACGGTCACTAAAGTAGCAATATTTTTTTAAATGATAAAAAGCTAAAGTTCGGTCAAATACCCTCTGTAAACTACAGGAAACATGGAGAGGCTCTGTCAGTTATACTGCTTCTAAACTGTGGAACTCAATTCCACCTTTTATTAGACAGTCAAGCTCAGGGCTCGCTTTTAAGAAGCACATATCTGTTTAAATGAGCATTTAATTAAAATCGAATGTCTCGTGGTTTTTATCTTTATCTTGTAATTTAATCTCTTTTTCTTCTGATTCTAATTAAATACTAATGGTCTCTTCTATAACTATATTTTATCACCCGTCTGTAAAGCACTTTGAGCTGCCACCGGCATGAAAAGTGCTATATAAATTATTATTATTATTATTATTAAATAATATACCTTAAGCACTTCGTAACAAAGGTGAAGCAATGTAAAACCATGTCTGTGATAAACATCTGTTAGTGCGTCAAAGTGTTCGGCTTGGACTTCAATTTCATACCAGTGCAAACCTCTAGTACTAACGAATGAGTTGGGTGGTTAATATGGCAAAAACAGAATATCTTGATACCTGAGGACTCTTTCATAATACAACATGCACAACCAGTACCTCATTTAAAAACTGCTATTAAAAACTATGAATGAAGTTTTTGTTTAGTATTTCATATACTGTGCTGCACTACGTCTGATTAAACAGGACAAATTATGCTCCCATTTCAATGAAACATGCAGTTGGTCAGTGTCCTTTAAGTACTGTTAATACCCACAGTAATGCATCACCATAACTACAAAAAATCTTATTTTGCCCACTCCTAAATAATGCTTGACATGCTATCCCAGTTGCTGCGCTTGTGTTCCTACTGGCCTAATTTTTGAATGTTAAAAGTCTGCATGGGCATGAAATTGAATCCCAACTCATGCCTGCTGTCTCTTGCACAGGGCAGTGATGTAATCCACTGTACTGTCCATCCACTTTACAGTATTGCTTCAGTTTTTATGTTGAGGCTTAACACATTGTCCCAGTTGGCGCATTTGTTATCATGCGGTTCTAACTTGCGAGTGGGTTTGGGTTTCAAATTTTGCAGCACTTGTCGTTCCTGGTTGTATCTGGTCCCAAAGTCACAGGGATGGGTTCGGGCCTCAGTTTCTTGCCCATGCAGACCTCTAGCACTCACAAATCAGCACTGCCGGTGGGCTAAATGGGACAATGTTTTAAGCCTTAGTAGCAAAATTGAACCACTGGATAACATCGTTATCCTGCGCACAGAAAAGTGGGATTTGATTCCCTTTTAAGAAGGGAGGAAAACAGGTAGAACTCTTATCCCTGCACTTATCTAATGTATTACGCCACTCTGGGTAAGAGGAGAGTAAGTTACCTCCTAAAACAGAAGATCCTGAGGTTACAAGAATGTTTGTATACCATTTGTCCTTGTGTTCTTACTGCAGGACATTTTAAATCTACTTGGCAATAATGTCTTCCAAGCCTCACCGTATTTAATGCTGCTTAGTCAAAATTATGGCTTGTCTAATTGAACTCCTTTAAGCTATTTCAGAAACAATGTACAAATATTGTTTTTCTCTGGATAAATATCTCAAAATATACGCTTTTAACCATATTGCACGATATGGTTGACAACCGAGAGCTTTCAGCTTTCGCCTACTCAGACTGTCAGAAGGCCTCTAGTTGGTGCATATGTTAAATCACACCCGTAGGTAGCTTTAGCATTAGCTCTCCATTTTAAATCCTATATAAAATCATATGTAATAAGGAAAATAGATTGAGAGATCATGTTTTGGGTTAAAATACTATTATTTTCTGTTATTTCTAGATATTAAGCTGTGTGCCAAGTGATTTGTCATTGGGACGTCATGATTATTATTATTGTAAATTGACTAAACTGGGTAAAATGAATGAGGGTTTGGTTTGGTTTCCAGAAATTATGAATGCAAGCTCACAAAACAGCTGGCCAGTTTATTACTATAGGTCATTATGGAGACTGAATTTATTCTAACCGCAATAATGATACTGAATCCTGAAAGGGCGTGAGAAGATTCCAGTAGGCGTGAAAGAACTATAAGTAGCTCTCAGCTGTGGGTCAGACATGCAGCAGTAGCATGAGGCGAGGACATGCAGCACTAAGATGGTTCGGTCTCAATCAGACGATTTTGTCATACGGTGCTAAATTACAACTTGTTGTTCTAATTTCATTCATTAAGATGGGAGTCATGGAAACTTTCTCTGTTCTCTGTGAAATGCATGCAGTCTGCCTTTCCCCTGTGGTTATTTACAAAAATGACTACATTTATGGCATTTGGCTGACGCTCTTATCCAGAGCAACTTACAGTTTTGATCATTTTACACAGGTAGGCGAAGGGGGTGTTAGGAGTCTTGCCCAAGGACTCTTATTGGTATAGTGTAGTGTGTTTACCCAGGTGGGGATTGAACCCCAGTCTACAGCGTAGAAGGCAGAGGTGGTACCCACTACACTAAATTACAGTCTTTTATTACAAGATCTTTAGAAATAGCTCCAGGGAAATCCAGGGTTTTTTTTCAGAATAAAACCGTAAGCTATAAGCTGCATAAGATTGCCAAAAACAGCCCCCACATATTGCTAGCGAGAATGGAAAATGAGTGAGGAAGGCCGTATAAATGTGCTGCTGCTGACTGATCTTTGAACTAGCATCCATAAGACTAGAAGCACTAGAAAAACAAGGACTGTTCTTTATATGGTGCGAAAAACATCTTTGATGAATATACCAATAGAAATGCTCAAAAATGGCTTGGAATGAAATCTCTACATGAACTTGCAGTAAGATTTAATAATGTTTTGCCTTCTCCTGAAAAGTTACCATTTTTTTGCACAGTGACAACAAGGACTGTACTGGAATTAAAGCCCAGTACAATGCTGTGATCATCAGTAGGTACTAATTAAGATAAAGTTGTTTTAAACCTTAATGTGTATTTGGTTTTTACATTATAAAGACGTAGGTGAAGCGCTGGTTTGTAGGCTAGCCTGTTATCATCAGCGTTGCTTTCACTTTTCTGTGGTCTGTTTCTGGATCATCCTGGAAATTGATGGATTTTTTTTTGTTGTTGTTGTTGACATGTTTAGGATATGAGCAACGCTGTAACCCAATAACTGAGAAGATTAGGCTCGGTTCTGTAACTGAACCCACATCTAGCTTAGACTGCATGGTAAGGACTGCACCACTGATCGAGTGTCTTGGAAGTTTACAGGGCTGAGGTGTCAAAAAGCTTGGCGTAGTGACAATAGCAGGACCATTTTTGGTGCTATATAGGGCCATTTTCAAAAAGGTTCTAAGGAGAGCCATTTACCATCTGAAGAACCATTTCACCATATAAAGCGTGCAAATGGCTCCTTGAGTATTCATAGTTCTAGAACCATTGTCTTTACTGAAGAACCTATGAAAAAACACATTTTTTAGAGGATACCCAAAACATCAAACCATAAATATAGCCTTTTGATTTTTAGCCACATTAGTGAGCAAGATCAGATCAAACTGTCAGCAAACTTGAGCTCAGCAGCGATTTTACCCAGTCTTAGAGGCTACATTCACTGTCACGCACAGACGGCATTATTAGGACAAAATTGTCTCGTCTTGAGCTGACTTGTGTTTTTCAGAGCTGACAAAAGCATCTACACTCTTAGAAAAAAAAGGTACGGCACTGTCACTGGGGTGGTACCCTCCGGGGTACATCCCAGTAGCTTTAGTCAGGGAACGTAACTGAACCATAATCCACTGAAATTATGTTTTCTAAGTTGTACTGACTCCACACACCCTGCCCCGCCTCCAGGCTTTTTATTGAATGGTTCTGTTTTAAACATTATTTAGTTTATAAAAATATACAAATGTCTACTTTTCCACTGGGGCACAATTGGACCTTAAAACCGCTGTTGTACTTTGAGGGAACGTTTACACTGTTTGTACCTTGATGAACGTGTCATGTACCTGCATGGTGCCTTTATTTCTAACAGTGTATAACAGAGTCATAGCGCTAGAGGCCATACAGAGGCCTTCTAGACTTTTGTAATCCTCATAATCTCCCGTTGTATGGGATATTAGTTTCCAATAAGATGGACGTGCCAGCAAGCTGTGTATCAAACTGCGCTCGAGGAGCTGGCGCGTTCTGTTAGCCCATCACAGAAATGGCTAATGAATATGCATAAGTGCATGTGACACACTCTGAAGAAAGCAGAACAGCATTTACTTTGCAAACAGGATGAAGGCCCCAGAAAATGGATATCTAGATATACAAAAAAAAGCTGTTGAATAGGCCAAAAGGAATGAACAATGAAAACAAGGAACAGTAAAATTCATGCACTGTGAAGGTAGGTGAGTCATAGTGACAGCAAAGCTGTTTAAAGGAAGATTAAAATAATGGCTCAACTGCAAATATCATTTACAGTTTCCCTAGTACCACAAATATAGTGGATCACCCAAATGTCTTCTTTAAAGATCAGAGCGGTGCTCCTGTGAACCATTGTTTGTTGTTTTTAAGGCTGAAATGTGTTGGCCAGCTCCAAAAGGGACATCATTTAAGGTAACATTGTGTGTTTCCTGATATGTTTATGAATTGTATTGACCTGAAACGGCAAAAACTTCATGGAACCAGTTCATATTCATAATGCTGCACTAATTTTTGCAAGTCATCCTATGCTGACGACCTGCTGTCAGAGCACAGCTTAACGTGCAGTTTAGATCAGGAAGTGATAAAGAACCCCTCCAACTTCCTTTTTATTCTCATTTCTCAGAAAGTTATTTTCATTTTAGTCATGAACAGCTTCTATTAAAGGAATACTGGTGCGTATTTCAACCCAGTGTCTGTCTGCTCTATCTGTAGCATACGGTCGAGTACTGTAGACAGTAATTCTGATGCATTGATAATAAAAAAAATAAACATTTGCCGACTCAAAACCCACAATTGGAGCCCATGGGCAGATGCTACAGTGACATTTTTGGTTGGTGTAGTGTAGTGGTTAACACCTCTGCCTTCTACACTGTAGACTGGGGTTCAATCCCCACCTGGGTAAACACCCTACACTATACCAATAAGAGTCCTTGGGCAAGACTCCTAACACCGCCTTGGCCAACCTGTGTAAAATGATCAAATTGTAAGTCGCTCTGGATAAGGGCGGCAGCCAAATGCCATAAATGTAAATGTAAATTTTTGTCTGTGGTGACTGACTGAATGCCACACGGATAGAGATTTGGTAGGAAAGTGCTTGGGTATTCCTTTAGAGGGGGGTTGGACAAAGCCATTCAGACCAGTTTGGTGTGAAATGTGCTGTTCTACCAAAACATCCAGAGTGGTGGTGATGGGAACCAGATGTCTGAGGAGTTTAATGCTTCTAAAAACTATTTAACAGAAAATTCTTTCCTCAAACTGTTACAACTGCATTATCTGATGTCTAAGACCTTGTTTTACTGTAGTTTGGGCCTAAAACATATTTTTTTAGTCCATACAGAAGGGTACATGTAGAGAGTTAAAGACTAAAACTGTTTTTTTTGTTGTAGTCTTGTTTTTTTAACCAATATCAGCATCAATATAAGAACACAGACATGCTGACTTACATTTTGGATAGCAAATAAAATACATTAGCGTTGTAGACTTCACCACTCCTGGTTCCCATCCCTCAAATCTGAGTCAGAGTTCCTCTACAATGCACCAATGACTTCATTTACATTGGCAGAGTTTCCCTATTAAGAAAACCATTTGCTTATCACATGACAAGAGTCAAATGAGGAGTTTGAAGGCTGCCTCTGCATTACCTGCTGTCAGCTACTTCTAAATATCATGTACGGTTAAAAAGGTCTGTCACAATTACTACATAATCAACTGATTGCAATTATTTGAGATGATCGCTCTTACTTTGCAATTAGATTAGAAGTCATTGTCACAGTAATGTTTACATCACAACAAACAAAATGTGAATTGGGCCTGTGTTTACCAGTTAGGTTGAGACAAACAAAAACAAACACCCACTTGAGACCAATCATGGTTCTTATTAGAGCAACAAAAGCTCAAACCGCTGACTGGTGCTATAACGCGTTTATTTAGAGGGAGACCGGTGAGCAGTTTTGGTTTATTTGATGTTCATTAACATCTGTAGAGGGCAGTGGTCAGTAATGTTTGTTTATTTGATGTTCATTGACTGTTCACCATGGTTCACTCCAGAACTTAGAATCATGAAAGTTAAAGTTAGGCGTTTAGAGCATCTGTATAAGAAATCTGGTCGTTCAGTTCAATTCTCAGTTTTTACTGAGCAGGTTTCCATTTATAAAGCTGCATTAAACACTGACCGCTCCTCTGTCTATTCTGAACTTAGAAACTCTGGCAGTCACAGGCCTAAAACTCTCTTTCATACTATAAACAAACTTCTTCAACCTCCTTCACCACCCACCTTGAACTCCTCTGTCCAGTGTCAAGCATTTTTGTATTTTTTTTCTGGATAAAATTAATAAGATCTATCTGCATTTCACTGTAGCAACCAGCATTTCTTCTTCTCAGGCCTCTGTTTCACTCTCACCTGATAATTGTCTCTCTGTTTTCTCCCCTGTGAACTCTTCCACTGTGTCTGTGATTATTTCCAAATCCTCTACTTGTATATCTCAACTAGATCCTGCTCCTACAGCTACTCTGAAGTCTGCTTCCTCTGTTACTGCACCACTCATAGCTCATATGATTAATCTATGCTTTTCATTGGGCACCGTTCCTCCATCTCTCAAAATAGTTGCTGTCACTCCTATCCTGAAGAAACCTGGGTTGGACCCATCCTCACTAGCCAACTACAGACCAATCTCCAATCTCCCTTTCTTAGCTAAAGTCATGGAAAGAGTTGTAGCCTCTCAGCTTCATGACTTTCTATCCTCCAATAACCTCTATGAGCCTTTTCAGTCTGGTCTCTGCACCCTGCACAGTATTGTGTCTGCCCTTGTAAAAGTTGTGAATGACTTGCTGCTGTCTACAGATGCTGATTCTTTTAGATTTAACAGCTGCTTTTGACACTGCTAACCATAACCTTCTTATATCTAGACTGTCATCTGTTGGCATTACTGGCCTTGCCCTTCAGTGGTTACAGTCATACCTTGCTGATGGGCATCAATACATTTCTGTGGGCTCCCACAAATCTGGTATTGCTCCTGTAGATCGTGGTGTACCCCAAGGATTTGTCCTTGGGCCTCTCCTCTTTATCATTTACATCTCCCCATACGGTCAGATCATCCGCAACCATGGTTTTAACTTTTGCTGCTATGCTGATGACATTCAAATTTATGTCATCACTTCTTCCCTCTCTGCCTCCGCAGAGAGATTTGAACATTTGGTTGCAAACTAATTATCTGAAACTGAATGCAGAGAAAACCGAGGTTCTGTTAGTTGGATCTAAAACCTCACTTTCCCAGGCATTGAGTTTTTCAGTCAACATTGATGGTGTCGATATTAAGCCAGCCCGATTTGTTAAGAACCTTGGCTGTCTTCTTGATTCTTCTGTTACTTTCGATTCTCACATTAAGCTCGTCACCAAAACCGCATTTTATCATCTGTGTAATGTTGAACGCTTACGCCCTATGCTGAGTGACACTGATGCTAAAATGTTGATCAATGCCTTCATCTTCTCTCGCATCGATCACTCTAACTCACTTTTCTATGGCCTTCCAGTTAAACTAATCAATCGTCTTCAGTACGTCCAAAACTCAGCAGCCAGGGTTCTGACCTCCACCAAGCACTCAGCTCATATCACTCCTATTCTTCGACAGTTACATTGGGTTCCTACTAGTTTTAGGATTAAGTACAAAATCCTTCTTCTTACCTCCAAGGCTTTCCGTGGTCTGGCTCCGACATTCCTTTCTAATCTCATTTTTTTATATTGTCCCTCTTGTGCCCTCCGATCTTCTAATGCTGGACTCCTCACAGTTACCTCAACTAACTAGACTTTCTACTATGGGTGGCAGATCTTTCACTGCTGCTGCCCCCAAATTCTGGAATCCCCCCCCCCATGATGATGATGTAGATATTAAGTGTCCTTGGGTTTGTGAAAGACGCTATATAAATTCTATAAAAATTATTATTATTATTGTTGTTATTCATCTGTAGAGGGCAGCGGTCAGTAATGTTTGTTTATTTGATGTTCATTAACATCTGTAGAGGGCAGCACTCAGTAATGTTTGTTTATTTGATGTTCATTAACATCTGTAGAGGGCAGCGCTCAGTAATGTTTGTTTATTTGACGTTCATTAACATCTGTAGAGGGCAGCGGTCAGTAATGTTTGTTTATTTGACGTTCATTAACATCTGTAGAGGGCAGCACTCAGTAATGTTTGTTTATTTGACGTTCATTAACATCTGTAGAGGGCAGCGGTCAGTAATGTTTGTTTATTTAACGTTCATTAACATCTGTAGAGGGCAGCGGTCAGTAATGTTTGTTTATTTGACGTTCATTAACATCTGTAGAGGGCAGCGGTCAGTAATGTTTGTTTATTTGACGTTCATTAACATCTGTAGAGGGCAGCGCTCAGTAATGTTTGTTTATTTGACGTTCATTAACATCTGTAGAGGGCAGCGGTCAGTAATGTTTGTTTATTTGACGTTCATTAACATCTGTAGAGGGCAGCGCTCAGTAATGTTTGTTTATTTGACGTTCATTAACATCTGTAGAGGGCAGCGCTCAGTAATGTTTGTTTATTTGACGTTCATTAACATCTGTAGAGGGCAGCGCTCAGTAATGTTTGTTTATTTGACGTTCATTAACATCTGTAGAGGGCAGCGCTCAGTAATGTTTGTTTATTTGACGTTCATTAACATCTGTAGAGGGCAGCGCTCAGTAATGTTTGTTTATTTGACGTTCATTAACATCTGTAGAGGGCAGCGCTCAGTAATGTTTGTTTATTTGACGTTCATTAACATCTGTAGAGGGCAGCGCTCAGTAATGTTTGTTTATTTGACGTTCATTAACATCTGTAGAGGGCAGCGCTCAGTAATGTTTGTTTATTTGACGTTCATTAACATCTGTAGAGGGCAGCGCTCAGTAATGTTTGTTTATTTGACGTTCATTAACATCTGTAGAGGGCAGCGCTCAGTAATGTTTGTTTATTTGACGTTCATTAACATCTGTAGAGGGCAGCGCTCAGTAATGTTTGTTTATTTGACGTTCATTAACATCTGTAGAGGGCAGCGCTCAGTAATGTTTGTTTATTTGACGTTCATTAACATCTGTAGAGGGCAGCGCTCAGTAATGTTTGTTTATTTGACGTTCATTAACATCTGTAGAGGGCAGCGCTCAGTAATGTTTGTTTATTTGACGTTCATTAACATCTATAGAGGGCAGCGGTCAGTAATGTTTGTTTATTTGACGTTCATTAACATCTGTAGAGGGCAGCGCTCAGTAATGTTTGTTTATTTGACGTTCATTAACATCTGTAGAGGGCAGCGCTCAGTAATGTTTGTTTATTTGACGTTCATTAACATCTGTAGAGGGCAGCGCTCAGTAATGTTTGTTTATTTGACGTTCATTAACATCTGTAGAGGGCAGCGCTCAGTAATGTTTGTTTATTTGACGTTCATTAACATCTGTAGAGGGCAGCGCTCAGTAATGTTTGTTTATTTGACGTTCCTTAACATCTGTAGAGGGCAGCGCTCAGTAATGTTTGTTTATTTGACGTTCATTAACATCTGTAGAGGGCAGCGCTCAGTAATGTTTGTTTATTTGACGTTCATTAACATCTGTAGAGGGCAGCGCTCAGTAATGTTTGTTTATTTGACGTTCATTAACATCTGTAGAGGGCAGCGCTCAGTAATGTTTGTTTATTTGACGTTCATTAACATCTGTAGAGGGCAGCGCTCAGTAATGTTTGTTTATTTGACGTTCATTAACATCTGTAGAGGGCAGCGCTCAGTAATGTTTGTTTATTTGACGTTCATTAACATCTGTAGAGGGCAGCGCTCAGTAATGTTTGTTTATTTGACGTTCATTAACATCTGTAGAGGGCAGCGCTCAGTAATGGTTGTTTATTTGACGTTCATTAACATCTGTAGAGGGCAGCGCTCAGTAATGGTTGTTTATTTGACGTTCATTAACATCTGTAGAGGGCAGCGCTCAGTAATGGTTGTTTATTTGACGTTCATTAACATCTGTAGAGGGCAGCGCTCAGTAATGGTTGTTTATTTGACGTTCATTAACATCTGTAGAGGGCAGCGCTCAGTAATGGTTGTTTATTTGACGTTCATTAACATCTGTAGAGGGCAGCGCTCAGTAATGTTTGTTTATTTGACGTTCATTAACATCTGTAGAGGGCAGCGCTCAGTAATGTTTGTTTATTTGACGTTCATTAACATCTGTAGAGGGCAGCGCTCAGTAATGTTTGTTTATTTGACGTTCATTAACATCTGTAGAGGGCAGCGCTCAGTAATGTTTGTTTATTTGACGTTCATTAACATCTGTAGAGGGCAGCGCTCAGTAATGTTTGTTTATTTGACGTTCATTAACATCTGTAGAGGGCAGCGCTCAGTAATGTTTGTTTATTTGACGTTCATTAACATCTGTAGAGGGCAGCGCTCAGTAATGTTTGTTTATTTGATGTTCATTAACATCTGTAGAGGGCAGCGCTCAGTAATGTTTGTTTATTTGACGTTCATTAACATCTGTAGAGGGCAGCGCTCAGTAATGTTTGTTTATTTGACGTTCATTAACATCTGTAGAGGGCAGCGCTCAGTAATGTTTGTTTATTTGACGTTCATTAACATCTGTAGAGGGCAGCGCTCAGTAATGTTTGTTTATTTGACGTTCATTAACATCTGTAGAGGGCAGCGGTCAGTAATGTTTGTTTATTTGACGTTCATTAACATCTGTAGAGGGCAGCGCTCAGTAATGTTTGTTTATTTGACGTTCATTAACATCTGTAGAGGGCAGCGCTCAGTAATGTTTGTTTATTTGATGTTCATTAACATCTGTAGAGGGCAGCGCTCAGTAATGTTTGTTTATTTGATGTTCATTAACATCTGTAGAGGGCAGCGCTCAGTAATGTTTGTTTATTTGACGTTCATTAACATCTGTAGAGGGCAGCGGTCAGTAATGTTTGTTTATTTGACGTTCATTAACATCTGTAGAGGGCAGCGCTCAGTAATGGTTGTTTATTTGACGTTCATTAACATCTGTAGAGGGCAGCGCTCAGTAATGGTTGTTTATTTGACGTTCATTAACATCTGTAGAGGGCAGCGCTCAGTAATGGTTGTTTATTTGATGTTCATTAACATCTGTAGAGGGCAGCGCTCAGTAATGTTTGTTTATTTGATGTTCATTAACATCTGTAGAGGGCAGCGCTCAGTAATGTTTGTTTATTTGACGTTCATTAACATCTGTAGAGGGCAGCGCTCAGTAATGTTTGTTTATTTGATGTTCATTAACATCTGTAGAGGGCAGCGCTCAGTAATGTTTGTTTATTTGATGTTCATTAACATCTGTAGAGGGCAGCGCTCAGTAATGTTTGTTTATTTGACGTTCATTAACATCTGTAGAGGGCAGCGCTCAGTAATGTTTGTTTATTTGACGTTCATTAACATCTGTAGAGGGCAGCGGTCAGTAATGTTTGTTTATTTGACGTTCATTAACATCTGTAGAGGGCAGCGCTTAGTAATGGTTGTTTATTTGACGTTCATTAACATCTGTAGAGGGCAGCGCTCAGTAATGTTTGTTTATTTGACGTTCATTAACATCTGTAGAGATGTTGGGTCTTTCAGCAGTTTGGACCTACTGATTATTGACAGCTAGAAATCACGATAGCTTATCAACCAGTTTGCCTATTTCAGGTTTCAGCTTTAATAATTTCCCACAAGAAACAAAAACAGTGAAATTGTTAATTGCAATTATTTACGTGATTTCAGTTTCACAGTTGTGACAGGCCTAGTTTTAAATGTCTCGGTTCACAACACTAAATTATCTGTCCTTCTAAGCAGTGTTCCCTCCAAACGTCTCAGTGCGTTCTCTGTAGAGGTTGTATTCACATATTAAGAAAACATGCAGTTGGATGAGGGGTGTTCAAACAAACACACAGCTATAGAACGTGTCACAGCTTGGATATGAACCCATGTCCTGTGTGACGACGTAGTGACTCGTAGCACTTTGAGGATCTGTATTTTTTTTTTATATTGGCACGTCTCTGATCGCTAGACCCTCTGAGTGGCAAACCATAGACGTCTGTAAATATCTTGATGTTGAGGTGAACATGTTTTATGGTTTCTACAACCTCAGTGAGTCTGCATGGTAACAAGCAGGCTGATGCTTTTGCTCTGATCATCGTCACTGACAGTGTCTCTGCTCGTAGCTGAAAGATCTCGCGTCATCGTGAAGCATCTCAGTGTTCAGTGAGCCATTTGGCTGTGATGTGTGAAAAATTTGATAAGCGCCATGTTTCCAGGGCAGTAGGTGTAAATTTGAGACGTGTTTATTTATTTATTTATTTGATTATTTATTTATTTATTTCCCCCCTTTTTCACAAAGGATGCCACATGCTGACCAGCCATGTCATCAGGAAATGAACAGGGAGCCGGTCTGTTATTTCTGATCACCATCTTCCCTTCTCTGTAATTAAGTCTAATCGGAGAGCTGCACTTCACAAGGCTTTTCCTTTGCCAGGAATTAAATTAGTGCGGGACTCATTTGCGCGTGCACATTTTCCTTAGATAAGAAACTGTTAAGTGTTCTTTGTCCTTGTGGCTGTAAAAGGACAAACCGGGGAACATCTACAGGGGCCCATATACGTATACAGACCACCTTTATTTAAACCCAGTAGACCACTAAAACTGTCATCATCAGATAAACAGTAAATAAAGCTTTCACCTTTATGAGCCGTAATAAGAAGTAAGAAAATCGAGCTTCACTTTTACTTCAGATCTGAAACTAATCCACAAGTGTTTCTGGCCATTCTTCCGTCAAGAAGCCTTAGATGAGAAAATGAGATTTTACAAATCAAACAAAAGCTGCTGGCCAGAAAAAAGAGCGGTAGACTGACCAGACCTGCTGGGTCCAGACTTCAACATCACTGATTGTGAGCAGCAGAAATGTGAAAAATGCATCTCGGCAGGTTTTTTGAACAAGTATTCTGAAAAGCATGGACATTGTAATAAAGTGAACACACTAAATACCACAAGATTTGATGTTTTTATTGAGGTGTAATTTTATGTAATTTAATTTTAGCTGCCACTGAAAAAAGAATAATTAAAATAGCTGTTTTTACTTGGTCTCTGAGTTTTGCTCAGCACTGTATAGTTTGCTTCTCCAAGTTTTGTTGGGTTTCTTTTCATGTATCTTATAAAAGGTTGGGTCTTCTTTTGTCTCCTCTCTCTTTGTTCCCCAGAACAAGGTGGTGTCAGTGGACAACATGAAGGTCAAACTCCAGGTCAGTGATGACAAGCTACTTCTACTCCACATACACTCTTGAAAATAAAAGTGCCAAAAAGGTTTGATGCCATTAGGCCTGGGCTGGGGGCGGTGATAGATGAGTATCCCAGTGATGATGCTTCAAAGGTGATAATTGCCTTGTTGGAAAAGAGGAGTGACAAAAAACTAGAGAGGACTAACTTTATCTCGAACAGCCTGTTAAATATTATAAATAATCTGTACATGTAATGTTTTATTCCCTTTGTACCGTTAAAACAATGGATTTTTAAGGGACATTAGGTTATGGTAGAGTATTTTCCTCTGACTTTGGTTCCCAGAATGTGACTAAAGGAACATTTAAAAATATTTTCTGTACATCTTAAGTGCCTCAACATTTTAGATCATTTTTAAAAATAGAAAAATATAATGCTTCCTCACAAGCATATATTGATGAATTCTAGAGTGTGTCCACTACAACAGAAAATGCCTGTTGTTGTTTTTTATTAATTATATGTAAAACACATGGACGTAGTTGTGGAAATCACTCATTTACTCGCACATGTTCAGCAATCTGAAGTTTCTCCACAAGGGGGAGTTGCCTTTGTATGTCACTTGAAGATGATATAACTGATCATTTCTGTTTTTTAACATAAACTAATTAGCACAATATATTTTAGATGTTGAGTGGAAAGATGGAGCGGAAAGGCTCTGTACTGATTTTCCTTATGCTTGTACGTTCAAGCCAAAGACCGTTTCGTATCCTTCATTTTTCCTTCCATAATTATGGGTTTCATGCAGTGCATTGAGGAAAAAACAGTTCAGCTGGTCGGAATTTCTAGCTCTGCATTTATGAGCCAGCTCTGCAGAAATGTTCAAACATCCACCAAATGTACCCCTGCTATTTTTCTGATCTTTCTCATTCTTTGGATGCCCTTTTGTGGCAGCCCACGCAGCATCCTAGCTCTGCATGCTGGGTTCTCACTCACTGAGCACAATTGAGCAGCAAAAATACAGTCTGCTTCCCGGAAGACTAGCTTCAGGTTATTAGTGTGAATTGGTTGTTACATAACATTTGCTATCTTTGGCATAGTTTGTATGGTGGGTTCAAATTCATCCTTAGCTGTCCCTTTATTCAGAGATGGGCTTTATCATGTCTCAGTAGAGTGTAAGCTACATGCCATGGAGCTTTCATAGTTCATATCTAATTGAAGTTCTGTTTTTCCTCTATTTTCAAAGAAGTTAACCTTTATAATTACACAACACTTATGAGATTAAAGCACGGTGTTGCTGTATTTTAAGTAGCCTTTGGATCAGATACTGGTATTAATTGACTGGATCGTTTTCCTGTGGTCTATTTTATGCAGATTTGGGACACGGCTGGGCAAGAGAGATTTCGCAGTGTCACCCATGCATACTACCGAGATGCCCAAGGTAACATTGTTTAAATTTCTGTAATATATAGAGCCTTGTCCAAGTTTATTTGGTACACCTACCTTGGCCATGAACTCTATTTATCAGACAGAATGATGCAAAAGTCAAAGACCACCCTTCACAGGTGTTCCTGTCCGTTTTTCCACTGTCAGACATCAATTCAATACTATGAGTCTGAAAGGATGTGTAGATGTTAGAAGCTATTGAGAAAAGAATGTAAACAAAACTAGAACGTTTGCAAATCAGACTAACTTCTGGTGTTCTCAGAAGAGTGGGCTGACCACTGTAGAGCCCATTTAAATGTGTTTGGGGTTATCTGGGTTGTGTGAAGCAGAAAATGCAACCAACCTCTGAGACTGAATTTCGGAAAAGTGGAAAAAACTGAAAGCAGGCCTCTGCAAAAGAATCAAAGCTGTAATGCAGGCAAAGTCTGGTCACATTAAATATTGAAAATAATTAATATTATACTTGGTTGAAAACTAGATTTTAAAAAGTAACTTTTGAAGTGGAATTTATTTTATTGAGTGGAGCTTAATTATGAATAATTTATTATCTAAATCATTTTACACAGTGTTGTAGGTGCACTTTGTAGGTTACAGGTTTACAGTTACTGATTGTAGCCCATCTGTTAACTGTACAGTTTATAAGCCACCCTTTACCCTGTCCCTCACTAGAAAGCGACCACCATAGGGCCGCGGCTCACCATATGTTTAGGTGATGAACCAGTGTCAGCACAGCAGTGCCTGGGCTTTATAAACAGCTCATCGTTGCTGCGGAGTTTAGAACAGGTTCTTCTTCTTCTTTCGGCTGCTCCAGGATGGACTACTGTCTTGTAAACCTTCCTATCCTTCTGTCACACATCAGCCCTGACACCCGTCTCCACCCACTCCATCCTGCCTGCACCCTCTTCTTCACCTCTTTTCTACACTGTCCATTGCTCTGGATGGTTGACCCAAGATATTTGAAGTCATCCACCTTTACGACCTCTACTCCTTGCATCTTCACCTTTCCACCTGCCTCCCTCTCATTCACACACATGTATTCCGTCTGGTCTCTACTGACCTTCATTCCTCTCCTCTCCAGTGCAAACCTCCACCTCTCCAGATTCTCTTCCTCCTGCTCTCTACTCTCATCACAGATTACAATGTCATCTGCAAACATCATGGTCCATGGAGCCTCCTGCCTGACCTCATCTGTCAACCTGTCCATCACCATTGCAAACAAGAAGGGGCTCAAAGCTGATCCCTGATGTAACCCTACCTTCACCTTGAAACTATTTGTCACTCCAACTGCACACCTCACCACTGTCTCACTATCCTCATACATGTCCTGGTTTATAACAGGTTGCCAACCCAAAATATAGAGCAATGGTTCTGTGGTCAGAAACTGTCCACTGATGAAGAGCTAGAGGATAACTAACACAAATAAATTGTGCATCAAAAAAGAGGAACAACAGTCTCTAAGTTGTATCAATGAAACAGTTGTTTCCAGTAAAGCGATCAGGAAGTGTACACTGTGTTTAAAAGCTCCACCAAAAATTTTGCATGCTGTACACGTGAAGCTGCACCCCATGCATACTGTGTTAGTGTCACTGCTATAATGAGAATGGTCCAAAACTCAGAATAAAAATTTGATAAGGTGAATATGTTGAATATCTTGTAACAACGACGCATGTCGAGGTCAGGGATATAGACGATCAATGAGCAGGATGCGGAAAATAGGAAGGCAGGAAGACCTGAGCAACTTGGACAAGGGCAAATTGTTGTGGTCAGATGACTGGGTTGGAGAATCTCTGAAACAGCAAGACTTGGGGAATGCTCCTGGTCAGCAGTGACAGCAGTCTTAGGAAGGACAAACCATGAACCAGCAAAAGGGTGTTAGGCACCCAAGGCTCGTCAATGTGCAAGGACAACAAATGCTATTCTGTCTGGTCTAAATTAACAAAAGGGCTGATGTGGCACAGAAATTTTTAACAATGGTGATGGGAAATGTGTCACAACACACACTGTATCCCACCCTGTGGCATAACTTCAGATCAGTTGTGCATGTTAACCACTCTGGACCTTGGAGCAATGGAAGGAGGTCGCTTGGTCCTGTGAGTCCTGTTTTCTTTTTCATCACATGGACAGCCAGGAGAAGTGATGGCATCCAAGATGCAACATAAGAAGAAGACAAGCTGGCAGAGGGCATTTGATGCTCTGGGCAGTGTTCCGCTGGGAATGCCTAAATCCGGACATTTATGTGGATGTCAGTTTGGCATGTGCCACTTATCTAAACATTAATGCGGACCATTGCCATGAAGAGATGTACAACAATAATATTCCCAGATGGCAGAGGCCTCTTTTAGCAGGATAAGGATAGGAGTTCAAGGTATTAGCCTGATTTCCCAAATCTCAATCCAATAATCGGTTGAATGTGTTGGAACAACAAGTCCAATCCTTGGCAGCTCCACCTTTAACTTGTAGAACACCACAGGGCACCTTCAGAGGTGTTATAGAGTCCATCCCTGTGTAGGCAGGTGGTCATAATACCTTTTAGGTACAACCCTAATTCCAAAAAAAGTTGGGACACTGTAAAATGTAAATGAAAACAAAATGCAATAATGTCCAAGTCATTAAAACCCTATATTTAACATTATTTGGTATAAAAAAGCATCGAGGAGAGGCTTTCAGAAGCAAAGATGAGGAGGGGTTCACCACTCTGAGAAAGACTACATGATCAAATTGTGTACTAGTGCAAGAATAGTTTGTTTCTCAACAAAAAATATCAAAGAACTTTTGCTTTTCATCATGTATGATACATAGTAACATTAAAAGATTCAGAGAATCTGGAGAAATCTCTGTATGTAAGGGACAAGGCCAAAAAACAGTATTTGCAGGACATGATCTTTAGGTCCTCAGATGGCACTGCATTAAAAACATGAAATGATTCTCTAGTGGAAATCACTGCATGGGCTCAGAAACTCTTCTGAAAACCACTGTCTGTGAAAACAGTTCATTGCTGCATCAACAAATTCAAGTTAAAACTCAAACGTAAAGAAGAAACTGTACATGAACATGATCCAGAAATGCTGCCACCTTCTCTGGGCCCGAGCTCACTGAAAATGTACTGAGGTGAAGTGGAAACGTGTCCTGTGGGGCGAAAAATTAACATTTGAAATTCTTTTTGGAAACCATAGACACCGTGCCCTCTGGGCTAAAGACCCCCCCAGCTTGTTATCAGCGTACAACACAAAAGCCAGTATTCATGCTAGTACAGTGGTGCATTAGTGCACATGGCATGGTTGACTTGCACATCTGTTAAGGCAGCATTAATGTTGAATGATATATACGTGTTTTGGCAACATATGCTGCCATTCAAACAACCTCTTTTTCAGGGAAGGCCTTGATTATTTCAGCAAGACAATGTCAAACCACATTCTGCATGTATTGCTGCAGTGATGCTCCATTTGAAAAGAATCAGGGTAAAATCCAGATCTATTGCCGCTGAAAACATTTTGCACATTATGAAAAATGTGACAGGAGACCCCGAACTCTTGAACTATTCTCTTTCAAAACTAAAACAATTGGTCTCCTTTTAACAACACCCTGTAAGTGTTTGGGATCTGAGAAGAGGTGATGAAACACAGTGGTAAACATGCCCCCCGTCCCAATTTTTTTGGAATGTGTTGTTGGCAGTAAATTCACAATGGGCATGTATAAAACAATAAAATTTCTTAGGTTCAACATTTGATATATTGTCATTGTAATATTTTCCTTTACATTTACATTTATGGCATTTGGCTGACGCTCTTATCCAGAGCGACTTACAATTTGGTCATTTTACAGAGGTAGGCCAAGGTGGTGTTAGGAGTCTTGCCCAAGGACTCTTATTGGTATAGTGTAGGGTGCTTGCCCTGGTGGGGGATTGAACCCCAGTCTACAGTATAGAGGGCAGAGGTGTTACACACTACACTATCCCAACCTTTAAAGTATGGTTTACATGATTTGCCTATTAATGCATTCTATTTTTGTTTACATTCTGCACAGCGTCCCAACTTTTTTGAAATTGGGGTTGCAAATTGTGCAGCAACCAATGGCCTTCAGTCAGTCATTTTATACATGCGGAGTGTACCTTTACCTGTTTATGATAAAATGGCCAGTGAGTGTAGGTACAAGGTAACTAATAAAACAACAACTCCGTGTATAATAATCTATATAGGCTTTTGATTTTAGTGCAGTGTTGTCATTCTCATGCTGATGTTTGGCATTGGTGGATGTTTATACTAGTAAAATCACTGAACTACAGTAGCTGCACTTGAGATGTTTGTGGTCAACGTGTTGTTCTCGCCCCTTTAGCTCTCTTACTTCTGTATGACATTACAAGAAAGTCGTCCTTTGACAACATCAGGGTAAGAGCTGCAAACCCTATTTTTTTCCTTGAAAGCATGTAGTTTGAGTGAGAAGCAATTTTCTTTTCACCAGCTTTGTTCGCCTCAGTTGTGACAAGCATTCATTTCCAAATGGCAACTCTATTTTTTTTTTTCTTCCTGCAGTGCTCACGCATCATTTGATTTTTTTTCTTCCTCATGTGTGTCACCATGCAGGCCTGGCTGACTGAAATTCATGAGTATGCACAGAAGGATGTGGTCATCATGTTGCTTGGCAACAAGGTAAGTGGGACTTCCTGGGAGGAGAAAAGAAAGGCAGATTAGCAGCACCCCCCCACCCTCAACCAACCCCCTGAAAGTAAAGACCTCAAGCACGCGCTTGTCTCGACACTTGCTGGGTTTCGTCCTTATTTCCGGAATTTATATTTTAGTGTTTATGCATAAGTAATGCGCTGCATCTGCAAACACAGTCACAAAATGTGCACTTGTGACAAAGAATAGCACCTCTGGAGGGATTTATGTGCCACAAAAAGTGCCAATGGAAACAGCTGCTGTTGGAGAAGCATTGAAGTGCATTCATGTTCTCTTAAAGCAAAGTATTAAACAGCTTTTATTTCACAGTCACAAAGAGAGCAGGTAGAACCCCCCCCCCCCCCCCCCCTCCTCCCCCGCCAACACAATCTAGATCTGAGCCCTTCATCGGGTTACAGGTTGGGTTTTAACTTGTCCCATTCTAAGCCATGGAAATAAAGGCTTGTTAAGGATTAGAGCTTTTTTGTATTTTTTTTCCAACTGGCTGACTTATCTAGACTGTACAATATATATACACTAGTGCAAATATAAAATGCAGTTATAAATGCTGCTTCCTGTGTAGTTTGCTTTTGAATCCGAGGGTCAAAAGACTCTGCATTGCTGTGATAATGACGGCAGGCGCCACGTTTTAATCCACAGTTTCTTAATGAATTTCTTCTGAATGACTTTCTGTGTTCACATAAATACAGCATGTCTAGAAAACACAGTATCCAGTCAAATCAAAATATTGGAAGAAGGGGTTTTATAGCTACATTATTATTTTACATAATGAAATACCATGTCTTCTGGCTGTCTTTTGTAATAACTATTGACTTTATATTCAAAGGAGAAATAGTCTGTTCTGACAATACTTTTAAATAGGATTTATTCTTTTTTTCTAACTGTGAGGAGAAGGGTGTTGCCTATTACTTAAAGATAGGGACAGCAGTGCCCCCCAGTGGTACGTTCATGCAGAAACGCAAGGTGTCAGGCCCAGTTTTTGCTTATTTATGTAATTCCATATAAGCATTGTTTAGGTTTTGCATCACGTATGTTGCCATTATTTCCATTATATCCAAAAACTGTTGGGGTCCATTGGGTAAACTGGGGAGCTGTTAGTTTTGTCAGAGCTCCAGCAGCACTGCTGTGTCTGATCCACTCAGGCCACCACAATACACTCTAACCCACAATCACCACGTCAGTGTTACTGCAGTGCTGAGAATGACCCACCACCTATATAGTACCTGCTCTGTGAGGGTCCATGGGGGTCCTGACCACTGAAGAACAGGGTAACAGAGTATGAGAGAAACAGATGGACTACAGTCTGTAACTGTAGAACTACAGAGTGCAGCTATACGGTCAGTGGAGCTGATAAAGTGGACAATGAGTGTAGAAACAAGGAGGTGGTCATCATGTTATGCCTGATCAGTGTAGCAACAATAATAATGATTTAAATCAGGCGTTAACATTAAACGTTCAGTTTGTAAGTGTAAATCGTTATTAGACCTGACAGAACAGACGTGAATATAACATCTGCTAAGTAGTAAAACTCACATACAAACTCATCTCCAATAAAACAGCTATAAAGTTGCCTAATTCTAGATAAATCACCACAGTTAGCATGTAAAGCTTTGTGTTTTTTATGGTGAAAATTATACAATATTTCTTGGTGGGGGAAAGAGGGCCAGGTGCCCCTTGTCTCGGGGGACGTCTTACCCAAAAGATGTGAGTTTAGACTAAAATCCTTTTGCCTTCAGTGACACTGCACCTTCAATATGTTTGTTGTGGTAAAACAAATGACTGATTATTCCATTTTCTTATTACTAAAACAATCATAACATTACAGAAACTCAAAAACACTACAAAGTGCTTGACTAGCTAACACAGCTTTGAACAGTTGTACACCCATAAATCAATATTTTTCATTAAAAGTTGACTTATTTGCAGAAAATGTGTGTTTTAGTAGTGACAATTTTAACGTTACACTTTTTTTTTTCATACATATTTACTTCAAAACAACAAGGTCTAACTGTTCGCCATTTGGCCATGAAGGACAGGGATGCAGTATCACTTCCTGCTCTAAAATGCAGAGGTGTGGCTAAAATAAGGTTCCACCTATAGACTCTTTGTGTTTCAGTGGTGACGGAAACATGAGTCAGCATTTTTTGAGTAAAGCCTTTTTTTATTACAAATTTAGCTAGTGATAAACATAAATCTACTAATTTTAAAATAAATAAAAAGGCTCTCTTTTTTCATTTTAAAAAATGTAAATATTACTTTTACAACTTAGGGTTTGAGACAGCCACCTCCCAATAGAAAGTACCCAATATCATCATTGATGATAATGTTGTATATATTTAGTTTACTACTATCTCAATTAGTGCCTTGAGTTTAAATGGATGGTAACATAATAATCTATATCTAAGGTCTGAATATGTTTGTATTTTTTGTATTTTTTTATTTTAGCTTTTTCACCCAAGGTACGCTCTGGCCTTGGGATGAGTTTGGGATGGCCTTGGGATGAGTTTGGGATGGCCTTGGGATGAGTTTAAAAAGTTTGTCGACTGTGGCCCTTAAGGTTTTGAGGCTTTGTTCCAGCAAGACATGACATCCAGACAACACTGTGCTTTTTCCCATTTATAATGCTGGACAGTTTTATGCTGCAGTGGGTGCAGTAGGTGTAATAGCCTCGCTTTCCAGGTCTCATTGTCCACTGGATCTGATGCACCACTGATCTAGCATCTTCTGTCTCAGAGTGGAGTGGAGAGCAACGTTCGGTTACAATCGGACTTGTTTTTTATTGAATGACATCTCCGAAAACAAATGACAAACTGCATAATTATCAATTTTGTAGGAGCCAGGATTAATACACAACCCTGAAACTTGGATTACATCATCTTGTCTAAGATTCTGGCTGCCAGTCATAATGGAAAGACACAAGATGATACAGTTATTCCATCATAACTTGATATGGAGTCGGCAGCCTCCAGCCTTTTGCAGAATGCTTGACTGGCGTTGCCGTGTCCTGTTTAATGCACTGTGTCAGCTGTAAAATCTGAATGATTCTCATCATCGGTTGTCTGCATTCCTACAGTCAGATATGGCGGCTGAGCGAGTGATCAAGCATGAGGAGGGACAGAAGCTGGCTAAGGTAGGGCACCCCCCCCCCCCACCTCTCTAAAGAATGTCCAAAAACATGAACAATGTTTTAATATTTCCCATTAAGAAGCAGCGTTAAACTGTTGCACTGCACCGTGTGGCTAGATATGGCTTAAACTGTCCTTGCTTTTCTTTTCTTTTAAATAAAAGGAATATGGAGTTCCTTTCATGGAGACGAGTGCCAAGACTGGTCTTAATGTGGAGCTTGCATTCCATGCTATAGCAAGGTAGGCTGCTTTATTAAGGCTATGAGAAGTTCATTTCTGTGCATGGCTTGCTTGTATTTATTGCTGATTCACAACCAGTCCCATAACATGACCAGAAAATCAAATAATGACCCTTTGTGAGCTTAAAAAGTGTGGAAAATAAAATCATTTCTATGCAGCAGCCTTCAGCGCACATTGTCATGCCATATTAAATGCCTGCTTGGGAAAAATATTAAAACACAGTCAGAAAAAAAGGTACTGTCCCGGTAAATTTTAGTTCCCCAAGGTACAAACAGTGTACATGCACTCTGGAAGATGCATTGTGCTTAAATGGGAAATCCACCAATTTTTAAAAATTCTGTGTAATTCACACTGATATGTAAACAAAGTCATTTAAACTTACCGACTCTAATTTCTTCACACTGGTGGTGATGGGAGCCAGGGAACGGGATGTTTTAAAACACAAATGTAGCCATTTTCTTTACTGTGCAGAACCACCAGTGAACCTGCACGTCAGTCTGTGTCGTGTTGTTAATGATAAAATTGAGGTAAATCTGACAAATGAAGTTTTCTTTGAGAACCGCTTCTCACAACACCCCGCTCGTACCTCTCCACTATGAATGTTGTAAAAAACCATTTTAAACCAAAATTTTATCTGTTTCATTATTTGGATAATTAAATAACTGAGATGTCATTCAAAGTGGTTTGATGTAAAATGCTCTGTTCTAGAGAAACTTATTCAGAATTGTTAGCAGTTTTGCTGATAGGAAACAGACGACTGAAGCATTTAATGCCTCTAAAATCTCCCACGGGTGGCATGGTGGTGCGGTGGGTAGCGCTGTCGCCTCACAGCGAGGGGGGCCTGGGTTCAATTCCCCGGCCGGGTGACCGGGGTTCCCTCTGTGTGGAGTTTGCATGTTCTCCCCGTGTCTGCGTGGGGTTCCTCCGGGTTCTCCGGTTTCCTCCCACAGTCCAAAGACATGCAGTCAGGCCAATTGGACGTGCTAAATTGCCCCTGGGTGTGAGTGACTGTCTGTGTCTGTCTGTCTGCCCTGCGATGGACTGGTGACCTGTCCGGGGTGTATCCTGCCTTCCGCCCGATGACCACTGGGATATTTATTTTTTTACAACCTGTTAATGGCAAAGACGTACACACAGAGTGTAGATTGATTATTCTCACACAGAGTGTGAGATTTTATTCCAAGTGGTTTTGGAACATTTCTATTGGTCCATTTATAATAAAAATTTCACGCAATGTAAAGGGCAGCTGATGTGCTCAGATTACTTTGTAAAAAACACCAAACATTTTTGTCTTGGCCACAGTATAAAACAGTAATTAAAAAAGTAATTAAAATGGCTATATTTGCATTGTAGACATTGCAACCTCTGGTTCCTAAGTTTTCCTAGAATTTAGTGTTTCACTTTATTTTACAACTTAAATTTATGCAGAAATTCTGAAATATTGGTGGAATTCCCCTGTGGAAAGGAGCATATTTGTAACTTTTCTTATTACAACTTGTGTTAATGTTACATAGAAAAATGAGACAAAATGCCGGGAATCAAGATGGGGTGCATGGAGTCAACATAACCTAAAACAATAACTGAAACAGAATATGTACCATAAGTAAAGGTACTGCAGACGTACCCTTAAGAGTGCCGTCCCAGCGACACTGCGTGTACCCTCAAAGTTACAGTTTATTTTTTGAGTGTATAAGGAATGCATGTGATGGCTTGTTATTGATCTAATGAGGTTTTTAGTAATTTTATGTCATTTACTTGATGTAAGTTAATTTTGTAAATATATGATGAAAATTCAGATTTCCAGTAAATGTCTACTGTTCCTTTAATTCTCATTTAATAATTAAATGAAATCAAACCAAGAAATCATCTGCAATGTTCGTCAGTTTCGAAGGTTTCAAGCATCTCTCTGTTTTTCTCCACACACGCAGAGAGCTGACGCAGAGAGCGGCCAGTCAGCCTCATGAGCCCAAGTTCCAGATTCATGACTACATCGAGTCCCAGAAGCAGAAGTCCAGCTGCTGTGGTGGACTTATGTGACCACTCACGCCTACACTTCAGAGAGCGAGAAAGGAAGGATGTTAGAAACAGGAGCGGTGGACTGATAACAGCAATGTCAGATAAAGAAAGCGAGTAAAATGCTTATTAGCTGGATGTTTCTGTCTAGCATTAAACCCATCTGCCCTTTATCATCAGGTGTGTACCTCCGCAAATTCTCCCTCGTTGTTCTCTGGCTGTGGTGGATGTGCTGGGAGAGAGAGGAGCTAGAAACGGCTTAAAACAGCGAACAACTCAAACTTGACACAGATTTCTACAAGCACTGAAGGAGCCACAATCTTTTGTAATATTTACTGGTAATTATTAGTTCAGTTGTGCACCCTTTCGTAGTCGCCGTCTTAACTACCACCATCTGACCGTTAAAGTGATGGTTCACTGAAAAACCAAATCGACAGTTTCCCGCTTACGCCAGATACAGGTGCTCCTGGTCAAATGACATGCTTCTGTTGCTTTTCTAGGTGAAAACAAACTCGTCTTCACACTTCTGCAGATTTTATGTCTCAGTTACTGTTTATTTGCTGAATTTATTCGATTAAAGAGTGTCCTGTGCGGTGTTATGGAACATTTTAGATTTTACTTTTTCCGATTTGTTAAGCTCAGCATATGAATAGAAACTGGGCACTAGAATTTGCAGAAACAGGCCATATAATATTCTCTTAGAAACACCTGTAATTTGACCAGGGTTGTGCACACTGTGTCTGTATAGACAGTCAGTCAAGACATGCTTATTGTCTGAAGTTTGCTTCTTAAGTTTTGCACAGAAGCTATGAAGCTAATGTAATAAAAGCTTATTAGCAGCGTCATACTGTTGTCTTTAAGAGGAAAAAAACCTGTGGAAATGATTCTTTTGGTCAAACGATCACTTTAGTGTACACTAGTGCGTAAGGTCCAGACACCGTTCCCGAATTTAACCTGAATTGACTTCTCAAAATGTAAGCCATGCTTTTTCGTGCAGCTGATTTTGTACATAGAAAGCCATGTTTTTCGAGTGACCTGTTGATGACTTATTTTTGTGTTTAGTGCTGTTGTGGGCCAGAGGCAGAAACATTTTGTTCTGTACCTTTATATGAGTGAACCCATACGAGTGTACTTTATAAGTGAACCCATGAATTTTCACTTTTTTTTTTTTTTGAACTGTGCAGTCAAAATTGAAAGCCGAGGTGGCTGTTTGGATCTCCAGTAGGCTGTTTGTCGTTTTATGGTCATGACTGTAGCGCACAGTTCACATCTCCGTCTGGTTTGTAAATCAGGTCCGTCAGGTCTTTTCTGACTACTATCAGCTTTTTGCTATTGAATCGCATTGTGGAAACGAGAGTCTGTTCCTAGATTATTGCTAATGGTCTTATTCCGTTGTTACTTGTTAGCTTTTGATGTCACGCTGATAACTTTCTGTTACAGATATCACAAAGTGCCAACTTTGTAACTGTATACATTCTGTATAAACCTCTATTTTGTAATGTAGAGGAGTACTGCTGCAATGTGTTCCTTCTTGTGTTCTCATACACAGTGCCTGTCTTTTATAGCAGATGAACTTTGACCACCTTTCATCACCAAATAATTAGCATATGTATAAGTATCACTACACTGAGTGACACAGGACAGTCGATACGAATTCCGTACATAACCAGTTAGAAGTTGAGACAAAGTTAGAAAATGCACAAAGCAAATAATAATTTTTTTAAAATCACATTACAAAATATTCCGTAAAATATAACTGAGACAGCAGCTCCTTCCTCCATTCACTGACAAATCGCCTAAATATGATCAATAGGACAGCTATGTGCAAAGATTATTAACTTGTGTGTTACATATGACTGCCCATTCATGGTGAAGTGATAAAGTGTGTTGTTACTGCAGACACTCTGTAGCAACTATTGCTGCAGAACATGGCGGGACTTGAAACGTGGTGCTGTTCCTGGCTGTCGAGAAGCAACTGTAACATTCCATAGCTGTCCAATGAATCCAGATGTCTTAAAGGAGATGCTTACGTTTATTTTTTTCTGATGTGCCTGTAATTTCAGTCTCAACTTAAGTTTATGTACATTTGAGCCCAGACTGCTTTTTTGAATGAGGCACAATACAGGACAGCCAATCAGAACAGAGGTCATGTACATAGTCTTAAAGGCACAATATAAAAAATGTTGAAGGGATAAGGACAGGTTGGAATAATGTCTTGTAAAAATGACAACTTGAGCACATAAACCACAACAACTGTTATAAGGGAAAAATGAACAATACAATTTATAATATGGGGCTGTACTCTGTACTACATTCCACTGCAGGTATCCCTTCCTAAAGGACTTAGATGTGTTTTGGCCATTTTCTGAATGCACAAAACGTGATATATTAATACATGTTGATTTACGATTTTTTTTTCCCATGGTTTTCTCCAGCTGTGACTGGTTTGCACAATAAAGTATGATCAGGTGTATTTGTGCACGCTGATTTGTCCGCAGTAATTGTCGACATTCATAGGAACGTAATTTTTAGGCCTATTTTTCCTTGCAAAGGTCAGTATATTCCCGTTGTACAATGCTTCATTCTCTTTTCGAGCTCCATTTTCTGGTTTCGATGTAAATTGTGTCCAAGCCGGGCTTGTTCAGGGAACTGTAGCTGGCTGCTTCACTCAGTGTTTAGCAGCTTGAGGTGCATTGTTGTTGGCAGTGAAAAGGCTCCATTGAGAACACATAATATTGTCCATTGCCTCTAATTTCCATTGAGATACAATGCTGCAGTGTGGTCACAAGCGATACAGCACCCTGAACTGATTGTGCAGATTCTATGGAAGCCTCTTTCTGCCATCCTTTAAGATGGAACGGCAAATTTAGCTAGCTAGCTACCGAGACATCAGCGTACTGCTAGCATTTTCTATGCTTATTTTGAAGAAAAGGACCATAATACATTGAAACAATATTAAACATTAATAATACAATGGTTATTGTAATTGTAACTGAAAAAATACACTGTGCCCTACCCTTCTCTCTCAAGAAATTTTAGGACACCCTTAGCCCTTACGCATGAACACAAAAAAAGAGGGGTAAGGGTGAAGTGGTAGGGGCAAGGGGTAAAATGGGATTAGGCCATAGATTCTCATAATGAGAATCCGTCTCAATTATGATTTAACATCTCATAATTATGACTGAGTAGCTGAGTATCTCATAATTACTTCTCAAATTTTTAAGTATTTCACAATTTTGACATGCTGTCTCAGAATCAGCACCTTATGATTATGAATTGGTATCCCAAATAAGAAATTTTCCTCAGTGATCATTGCAAGAAGTTAAGGTATTTCACCCCCCACATTTCACAATATTGTTAAAAGATTCAGGGAATCTGGAGAAATCTCTCCATTTAATGGGGAAAGGCTGAAACCCACAACTGAAGGTCCATGACCTTCAGTCCCTCAGAAGGCATTGCATAAAAATACCCAGCATGCTTCTGTGAGGGATGTCACTACATGAGCTTGGGAAAAAATTGTTGTCAATAAAAACTTTTTATTGCTGCGTTCATGAATGCAAGTTAAGACTGTACTATGCAGAGTGGAAGTCATATGCCAACAGCTTCCAGAAACGCTGCCAACCTCTCTGGGCTCAAGCTCATCTGAAACGGACTGATGCTCAGTGGAAACGTGTATTGTGGTCTGATGAGTCTGCCTTTCAGATTATTCATGGAAATAATGGACACTATATTCTCCAAGCCATAGAGAAGGACCATCCAAATTGTTACCAGTGTAAAGTTCAAAAGCCAGGAGTCTGTCACGGTATAGGGGGGGGTATTTGTAGCTCGCACATTTATGAAAGAACCATTAATGCTGAACACATTTTGGAGCAACAAATACTGCCTTTTAGATGCTGTCAACAACATGAAGCCACATTGTGCATGTTACAACAGCATGGCTCATCAGAGTGCAGGTGCTAGACCGGCCTGCCTGCAGTGTTTCAGAAACAGAAGTGTTTCCCTTGGGAAAGGTGTGTCTTATATTACAGATATGAAAACATGCAGTTGCACAGCTGAAGACTTGTATAAGAGAGGATTGGAAAAAAGTATCTGCTTTCAAAACGGGATCAGTTCGTGTCTTCAGTCCCCAAACAATTAATAACTGCTGTTAAAAGGAGAGATGATGTAACACATGCTCTAGTAGTGGGTGGTATGGGCACAAATTGATATAATTATTATTACTGATGCTTTCTGTATGTGTCACAATGGAGCATATTTATGCATTTAAGAAAACTTTTGGATGCTTATGTAATCCTTTTTTGGTAGATTAACTATAGTGTATTGTTCTGGATGTCCCTTCACTTTTACTAAAAATCATATTTAAAAACTGAAGTAAATCTAAAATAAATATTGCTTTCTAGCCCTAACAATACAAAGATGGGCATATGTAAAGAGTGTCTCAGCTTATAGGCCAAGACCATGGCATCACCTGAAGCAGCTGGTTAAACGAGGAGCGCCATAGACAGTACACACAGAAAGCCAACTAGTCTCCTTGCTAGGCTAATAGATAATGGCTAACCCCAAGAGACAAGCTTTACACTCTCTTTCTCCCTCCATATACTCACTTACAGTCTAATGTCTGCTCCTCTGAGAATAAACTGGCCTGACCTCAGCCTAAGTCACACATGAGGCCAGGGAACTGTTTTAGGCTGTTTGTATGTCAAGTTATCTGCATTTGTTTACATATCAGTATGGCAGTAATAGCAACTTGTTGGAACACGTTGCAGAGATATTTGAGTTGAGTGTATAATTATAATAAACAAAGTTCATCAGGTAAAACATAAAATATTGTTTTTATATTGTTTTGAATTTATTTTGGAACATAATTTGCTAACTACATTTTGTTTTTGTTGGCATTTCATATACTGTGTCATCTTCTTGTGCCAAAATTTATAAATATACAGTAGTGCCTAAGAAACCAATAAGTATGTAAGAGGGCTCAAATGTAAATTTAGGTGAACCTCTCTTTAAGGTATTTTTATGAGTGTTTAAAAGGTTAAATAGAGCATGTCGATACAAGATTAAGAACGATTTTGTTACCAGATGAACTGAATCTCTTTGATTGAAGGCAAAAAGCATATATTGTGATGTATCTGGGTGCACTTCCACATCTAAAAATGTCCATGTTTGGTTTTTATCGTATTTCTGTCAAACAAAGGGAAATCAGGCCACATTTTTAGTGAAACATAGAGGATCAGGGTGCATTAAGCCCATGTGGTCCAGATTTGGCCCACACCCTGCAAAGTGAGTAAAACTAAGCGATCTTAGGGACCATATACTGTAAAATGAGAACAGCTAATAGTTGTGGTCCAGATGTGGCCCACACCCTGTAAAGTGAGTAAAACTAAGGATTCTGGCCCAGCTCTGGCCCATATACTGTAAAAATGTAAGGTTAATGGCTGTGGTCCTGATCTGGCTTATATATGGCCCACAGTTATGGCAGAGTACCTACTTTGGTCCCTGGCCAAGAGGGGCCCTGAAGGTGCCTCATTCATTCACTGCAGTACATGCCAAATGGAAGTACTGTTTCTTCTTAATCCATGTCCATTTCAGAATGAAAACTACATTAAATAAAAACAGTATATGAATGAATGAAAAAGGCTTCATCTTTGTGATGGATCACTGTCTCCAGTCTTTAAGGACTTATGCCGTTGGCCATTCCACAGACCGTCTGCCTTGAGCCAAATAGTACTTCTACACATTAATAAACACGTTTTCACAACTTTTCTGCATTAATTGTAAAACATGGCCGATGATATATTCTTGAGCGAAATTCTTGATGCTAAATCTGACGTGTTCCTTGAAGCCCTGATCGAGTGTGTTAGGAATGTCATTTTTCATCCATCCATCCATCCATCCATTTTCCTAGCCGCTTCTCCGGGGTGCTGGAGCCTATCCTTCGGGCGGAAGGCAGGATACACCCTGGACATTTTTCATACATTTTATTTTAAATAAAATGTACTATGTTCTAAACCCACCTATGGTGGTGACCTGTGTAGTTCATACAGAGGCTTTTAACTGGTTCCACCATGACATTACATGAATTTATTATGATCGTAATGCTTTGTTTTGCATACTTTCACTTTCAACACTGCAGAACCCCTTAAACAAAATGAAAAGCAAAACATTTACAAGGTAGTTTATTGTGTATCTTTCTTATGTAAATCAATATACAATAAACCTGCGGTGTTTACACATCAGCACACAGCAGGCTTTCTGGCCCAAAAACGGAGCTTAATGTTATTTTAATGTTGTCCAAATTTCTCAAGTTCTTTGACTCATACGAGCGTCTTGTTCACTCGTGCTCTGAGCATCAGCTCAGTAAACATCACCGTTATTCACGCTGTAAGTATCAGTGACTTTCAATGTCTTTTCTGGCTTGGCTGAGGCGACAGGCCGCGAGACTCCGCTGCTGAGAGCTGACCGACGGATGTGGCTAGGGGACATCCAGGCCTGGATAGCAGGTGGCTATGCTAAAGGCATATATATATATATATATGACTATATATATATATATATATATATATATATATATATATGACTAAAGGTACTGAGATGAACCCTCAAGGGTACCACCGCAGTGACAAGAGTGCCCCAGTGACAGTTTCCTATGTTTTTTTCTGAGAGTGTCCTGTTCTCAGTTCAAAGTCTACTACAAAATATTGGAGTTTTATTAAAATTGACTTATATAATTTTATTATAATAGACATTTTGTACATTTCATTTTAAACTTAAGCATGAGCAGTGTTTTGAACCTTTAAAAGATGCTGAAGAGGATATGTGGCTTTTTTTTTTCTTTTCTTTTTTTTACAATAATGAGATATTTAGCTCAAACTCTCTCTCCAGAGCTCACTGGCTAACTGTGCTGTCTGTGCTGCTGCTCTGTTCTGTATTGAACAGCTAAACTTCTCCAACCCCGTCCAGAGAAACCATGAACTGAAGCAGCAACTGTTCACAAGCTCAGCTCTCTGCACACCAAAAAATACCTCAAAAAAGAGCTCAGAAAGCTGTTCGGTCTCTATTATTACTATCATGTGATCGCCCAGACCTACCACTCACTCAGTTTAAATTAGCTGAAGAAATAAAAGGAGTTTAATACTACAAACTTATCATCTATTACAATACAGGCACACAAGCACATCAAGAGTGTATTATGCTCAGCACTATGGAGCTCTGTGTAAAATAGTTCTGTCTACAGCTCTAGACTTGGAGCTGATCAGTTTCACCTGACTGTGTTAATCAGGTTGGACTCTGCAGTGTGTAGTTTTTATCAGTATGACAGTAATAATGACCGTCTCCGAATGTGTCCTGGGTCCCTTCAGCAGCGCTGCTCTGTGAGCTACATTATGAAGTAAGCTATGTGATGGTAAGATTAATCAGCTGTCTCCAGCTTTCCTCCCCACCTACTGATACTCCCCAGTTAGCAAAATCCATCTTTTCATTTAAACACATCCTTGGTTTTGTTCTGGCCCAGATGCTGTAAAACTAATGCATGAGGCACAGATGAGGCCCAGATGAGGCCCACACACGGCAAAATGAGCACAACTCAAATAAGTGGTCCAGATGTAAACCATATTTATGGCGTTCACTTTTTTGCTTAACTAAGCTAAAAATTCTAAATGTTATACTCTGTGATGTACTTACACCTCTAATCATTGGCCTGCTTTAAACTCCGAGCGTAAAGCTAAACACACACAGCTAAGCTCAGCGAGACTCAGCAGCTGCACAAACGGCTAAACTGGTCTGCTGTTGTGTCGGTCAGCCAGAAACCTATCATTTAAGAAGCTGCATATTTGGTATTCTCCGGGAAATATTACAAAATAAACAGACTGTGCCTGTAAATAATTCGTTTTTTGGTCAATTTAACTTGTACACAATTCTATGCTGGATATTTTTTCCATTGAAAAAGTCAGAGCAGCTGCCCTGCGTTGCCATGGCAACAGGTATAAGATAAGATAAGATAATCCTTTATTAGTCCCACAACGGTGAAATTCTGCTCTTACAGCAGCAAAAGAGACAGCACCATACTCAAGAAAAAGAGAAGAATTGACAAGAAAAGAATTAACAAGCAAGTAATTAACTTTAAGTACTTAACAAGGTTTTTTTTTGTTTGTTACTTGTTGCTATATAGACAAAATATATCAGAACTAAACATAAAAATAAGATATAAAATATAAACTCTATCCTTCACAAAAATTATCCAAAAAAAAAGAATTATAAATAAATTTAAAAGCTGAGATATTTACATTGTAAGGATATTTTGCCTGAAATTCTCATGGAGTTTTGCTCATGAGGTACTGGTTTTATATCACACATGGGATGGGGAGGATTTAACAATATAAACAGTTATTAATAGAAAGCTGAAGAGTATTTACACCATAGAGATATTTTAAGAATATATTGCACATGGAGTGTTGATTATACTGCACACAGGAAAAGGTGATAAAATCACAATATGTTCTGTAGGTGTGTGAGGTCTAATGGGGGTGGAGGAGGTTCTACTGGGAGTTGTGCTGGTTGTACAGTCTAACAGCAGCATGAAGGAAAGACCTGCTAAAGCATTCCTTCACACACTTGGGGTAAAGCAGCCGGTCACTGAAGGAGCTGCCCAGTGCTGCCAGAGTCTCATGCATGGGGTGGGAGCTGCTCTACAGCATGGATGCTAGTCTGGCTAACATCCTCCTGTCTCCCACCATCTGCAGTGCTCTATGGGGCTACCCAGGACAGAGCTGGCCCTCTTAATGAGTCTGTCAAGTCTCTTCCTCTCCGCAGTAGAGATGCTGCTGCTCCAGCAGACCACTCCACAGAAGATGGATGAGGCCACAATGGTGTCAGAGAAGGTCCTCAGGAGTCCCCCCTGCACTCCAAACGACCTCAGTCTTCTGAACAGGTTGAGCAGCTCTGGCCTTTCCTATAAAGTGCACTTGTGTTTTCTGACCAATCCAGACTATTGTTAAGATGAAAACCCAGGTCCAGAGTCCACCCTCTCAATGTCCCTTACCTGGTTCCTCAGACACCAGTCCACAAAGTCCTGGGTCAGTTCTCTGTACTCTCTGTCATCCTCATCTGTAATGAGTCTGATGATTGCTGAGTCATCAGAGAACTTCTGAAGGTGGCCCACCTACTGCTTGGTTCTGAACGTGTTATTGTCATGTTGTGTTGTACACGTTAGTTACTTGCTACTATTTAAGACAAGACGTAACAAACTTGTGGTACAACCAAATTTAGTAAAAGGATAGTCTGAAACTAACTAGTGTATCTAAGGACTTAGTAAAGACTTTACACACAGACCTAAATATAAACCTATGCAAATCTGGTGGAACCCAGTCCAGGCCCACACACTGTAAAGTGAGTAAAACTAAGGGATCGGGCCCAGCTCTGCCCCATATGCTGTAAAACAAGAAGAGCTAATGGATGTGGTCCAGATGTGGCCCACACACTGTAAAGTGAGGGGAAACTGGTGTGTTAGGAAGTAACCGATAGGATAGTTGTTACTACCCCCTGGAGGTTAGAGAAGGGGAGGAGGATGTTGACTTGTATGGGGGTCCGGACACGCTTCAGTAAAGCTCCGAGTCAACCTACTTAATGTGTAGTCTGCTTCTGGTCCACTTACCATCAGTCTCCATCAGGTAACATAACAGAAACAAAGGGATCTGGCCCAGCTCTGGTCCATATATGGTAAAACGAGAAGAGATGTGGTCCAGATAAGGCCCTCACACTGGAGTTCTCAGTCTCAGCCAAAACTCAGAGCTAGTAAGTTATTTAGGCTTCTCTAAATTTGTTAATAGTGCTTGTTTAAACAATCATTACACAGTTATTTGTAGAGCTACTTCCTACCTGTTATAGGATCCTATAAGCAATATAGAGCACCGTAGCCAAAGGTCCACTTTAACTGCTTTAACTACTTCAGTTGTAGGCTAATGAACGTGTAGTGCACAAAAACGAGAAGATCATTCATCAGAACCTGAGCTTCTCTTTAAACCACAACCGTATATTTATTGGTTTAAAGGAATGCTTCCCTGGAAATTGAGTTTTGCTGTGAGGCTGATATTACTGAGGCATTTCGTCTGACAGAATTCCATTACCAGTCCGTCGTCTCCGTTGTCATCATCCCTTTTGTTTTGGAGACGGAAGGTGTTCTAACAATTTGTCTTACCCTTTATTATTAGCACAGCATAGTAACATTTCAAATGTTTTACTGTTGTTTAATATGTTATTTATGTTAATTCAGTACAGACATGGCTTAATATTACTATTCACCTTCTGATAAGGTGACTTAATTACCAAAATATCTTACAACCTTTTAATGATGACATTTACCAATAGGATAATTTAGGACACAGAAATAGTAACAGTAACATAGAGTAACAACAGAAACAGTAAAATAACTGCAAATGGTTTGCTGTGTGTCATTTCCCAGACATTAGCCCATCATGAATATGTTAATGATCTACACAATTCAGAAATGAAGATTTATCTTGCCTAACCAAAGTGCTCTCATCGTGTCGAAATTGCTTTACTGATATCGTTAATGGACATTGATGGATTTGCTGATGTGTGCGAGATTATGTTTCTACTGGAGCTCCCGCTGAAATGGGTTTTTATCATCAGGTGCAGACTAAATACTCTCCTGCTGCTCAGGACAGCAGGACACAGTTATTAAACAGAAACAAAAGCTGAGAGCAGTCTGTGCAACCTGGATTAGTCTAATGATAACAAAACAAATTTGGTGAAAAACAGTTGAGTGATAAGGACGATATCGCCGATTTAATTACGAGAACCCATATTTCAGTAAACATATAGCTAACGTTGTTTGTTTACAGCCGGATCTTGACCGCTTCAACATGGCGGACGGGCAGCCGTACCAGAGAATTCCCGCTCTGCGATGCCTTCCGGTTTCCTTAGACGCTAGAGGGCGCTCCCTCCCTCACCACTGGTGTTCACCAGGGGGTTCTTGGGTTACTGCCCCGACAGGCACCCACAAGCTTTCGGCCACAGCTATACCTGGCAACTTCCACAATGGAGATTTTGAACAGGGTCCATTCAGACTCCATGTCCCCTACCTCCCCCAGGACATGAGAAAAGCTCTCCCATACGTCGGAGTTGAAATCATTCCGAACAGGGGCCTCTGACAGTCGTTCCCAGCACACCCTCACTATTCGCTTGGGTCTACCGGGTCTGACCATCAGTTTTCCTTGCCATCTGATCCAACTCACCACCAGATGGTGATCAGTTGACAGCTCAGCACCTCTCTTTACCCGAGTGTCCAGAACATATGGTCCCAAGTCAGATGAAACGATAACAAAGTCGATCATTGACCTCTGACCCAAGGAGCTCTGGTACCATGTACACTTATGAACATCCTTGTGTTTGAACTTGGTGTTTGTTATGGACAATCCATGCCTGGCACAGAAGTCCAATAACAATTCACCATTCGGGTTTAGATCGGCAGGCCGTTCTTCCCAATCACGCCTCTCCAGGTCTCCCAGTCATCGCCAATATGAGCATTGAAGTCCCCCAGTAAGACTATGGAGTCTGTAGGCGGGACCCTTTCCAGAACCCCGGCCACCCACTCCAAGAAGGCCGAATACTCTGACCTGTTGTTTGGTGCATAAGCACAGACAACAGTCAGAGTTTTCCTCTCTGTGATTCGCATTGAGGTGACCCTCTCCTCCACCGGGACTTGTGAGTATCGATACTTACTCTCATCCGGCGCCTCTCACCCTGTGCAACCCCTGAGTAGGAGAGGGACCAACCCCTATCAAGGAGTTTGGTTCCAGAACTGACACTGTGGGTGGAGGTGAGCCCAATTATATCTGGTTGGTACCTCTCAACCTCCCGCACAAGCTCCGGCTCCTTCTCCCCAGCGAGGTTACATTCCACATGCCAAGAGCCAGTTTCTGCCACAAGGGCCCCCCTGCAATCTCCCACTGCCTGTGCAGCACTGCACCACTCCCCCATGCTAGACCTTGCGGGTGGTGGGCCCACATGGTCCCCCCACGTTGCCTCTTCGGGCAGGAGTTTAAAAAGGCACCTCATGTGCGCTCACAACGTCAGTGAGGGTTAACAGCCAATGAGCTGCTCCGCTCGCCCATCCGTCATCACGCTCTAGCAGTAAAGCCCACCTCCTGTTGCCCGAAACCAGTTAACTGCAGAAATAAAGGAAAAATATCGGTGAGTTTCCTTCTCTCTTTTTTTTTTTAGTGAAATCCATCCTTCTACTTTCTAAAATTACAGAAACGTTCTGGGCGAGTGATTAGAAACTATTTTAACTTTTAGCCGTTGGGCTCCATTCACTCCCATTCGTTGAGGACTCACTCGCGGGCGCCCTCTGCTGCTCAGCAGGGCTGTTTCTGATATAACGGGCGAAATAGGAAGCAGCCCAGGCTCCCTCATAGACCGGCTCTGGCCGTGTCACCCCAGAGTGACAACAACGGATGACGCGGCATCTGCGGCACTTGGAGGAGCATATCCGACGTCACTGTAGGTAGGATATGATTGGTTTACAGCCGTCGAGGTCTGATTGGATTGGCCAAGCCGGGCGTTACGCTCCTCCCACCCCGCGCCGAACAGCAGCGCATTGCCGCCTCCTCTTGTATTGGAACGTCTGTGTTTTGGCTGTCGGCGCGTTATGGCTGTGTTTTTAATGTCTGTGCTGTTTTTTGGTGAGGTGGTTTAGGTTAATCAGAATATCCCGTAGTTTTCTGCAGAGCGCCGCCTGCAAATGTGCGCTGCGGAAGAGCCTTTCCAGCAGGACGGGACAGCTCGGCACCACACCGGCAGCCATATTTGAAAACGGACAACATTCCCACTGGTACGCGGTCGCGGTTGTGTAGTCTTTATTTATGTCGTTTCTGGAAGGTTTTCGAAGGACCGAGGGCGGCTTGCTGTGTAGTTTTCCCATTTTTCTTTTTGTGTTGGTATGGCCTCCCAGCAGGAGCGGATAAAAGCCGAGGAGGACCACCCATGCGCAGACGGGTTCACGGCGGTGAAGGAGGAGGCCGAGAGCGTGAACATCAGCGGGCAGACCGACAAGGAGGCCGTTAAGGACGAGGCAGAAGCCGAGGACGTCAAAGAAGAAGAAGAAGAAGAAGGAGAAGAAGAGGAGGAGGAGGAGGAGAACTGGACGCTGGATGTCAACGACGAAGCGAGCGCCGCCGAGATTGGTATGAGAGCGGAGAGCCCGTGTGAAATCGAGGTGAAGTTAGAACCGGGCAGCGAGTCGGAGGAGAGCTTGGAGAGGGAGCCTGCTCCCCGGAGTAAAGGGCGAAAAAGACCGCATCCCCTGCAGCAACAGCAGCCGCTACAAAATAGGTGAGTTAGGCTTTCGTAGAGACGGTTTAGAAGTGGAGCAGAAGTGGCTTAGCGACTCTCGAATAGCTTGTCCAGACATGCTAACTGAATACAAGCTAACGGTTAGCCACGTAGCTTAGCCAGCTCTAGCTAGCTGTGATTACGCGTCTGTTCGGTTGAACTCGCTTCACTGTCAACATTAGCATTTCTGACCGAACTGACGTTTAACTCCAGAGGCCTTTGGGCCCGAGACCAGCTACAGACACAGTTCTGAGGTGAATTTCCCAAAAAAACGAACAAAGCTTGGTGAACGGGAATAACAAGCCAAACGGCAAAGGCGTTGAGGAAATGAACCTGCGAGTGTTTCCCAAAGACCTTCATAAGCCGAGATTTAACGCCTGGGTTTGCTTCAAAGTGCTTTTTTACTAGTTTCCTCCGAGTAACTTATGTAAAACATCTCCGACCGAAAACCGAGCCTTCGATTACACCTGGGGTCACATTTAGGTTTTCATTTCTACTCGACAAGTAAAAACGTTTAAATAAAAAAATGAACAGACTTAGAAAACCAGTCATTACACAAACTCAAACACACACAGGTTATTTAGTCGGTGTATCAGTTATGTGATTAAACAGCAATGAAACTGAAGTGTTTTCACTGCATGAAGTGTTACGGAGCTCCTGATGTGACCTGGTAATTGTTTTCAGTAAGGCGTCTCCACAAATTACTATATTGAGGCCATGAATTAACATACTGAGGCCACAAATTGTTATATCACTCCCACAGTTTGCTATATCGAGGCCACAGTTTGCTATATCGAGGCCACATTTTGCTGTAGTCCTCCCACAGTGTGCTGTAGTCCTCCCACAGTGTGCTGTAGTCCTCCCACAGTGTGCTGTAGTCCTCCCACAGTTTACCATATTGAGGCTATAGATTGACACATTGAGGCCAAAGTTTGCTATATTGAGGCAACAAACTACTATATTGAGCCTAGTAATTACTGTATCAAAGCCACACGAAGATATTCAGGCTGCAATTATGAGAAGCCTAACTCATGGCCTCAGTATCCTAATTTGTGGACACACCTTCAAAAAAAAATCACCATAGGGACTGGAAATGTATAAGTAAATGTTCTGTTGATCATGGTATTAAAAAAAGGCTCCCAAGTTCAGGGCAGTGAGCAAATAAAAGCCAAGACTTGTATGTTGACGTGCCTTTTATACGGGCAAAGTCCAGTTGGATCCCATCTGGCCAAACTGGGGACACATTGTGGTGAAAATAACAAACCGAATCGGGCCAAAGTTTACGCTTCAGGCCTAATCAAAGAGGTCCATTTAAGAACTCTACTTCAGTGGTCCACATTTGGGTGCATGTGAATTTTATTAATTTATTTATTTATATGAATCTATTAAATATTTCGTTCGTATTCTTGACAAAAACAAGTTGGCCGATCCCAAGTCCTGACGACGCTTGGTTGCTGCTGCTGACAACGTCAGGCTCTCTGAAAACGGTGGCAGAGCTCATTTGAAACCAGGTTTTGCAGGATAAGATTGGTCAGTAAAGGCATAAGGAAAGTATGCGTTAGTATTCGTAAATGGCGTTAGATTGCTTCAGCAAATGGTGGAAAGAGTCGAGCTGCAGCCCATTTCCAATGCTGTGGTGGCAAAAGTCTAAACTGACTGCAAGAGGAAGCTCATCATGACAGGACTCTCAGATAACTGGTACGTATTCCACTTGTTGCACAACTTAATCAGAGTAGCTTGTAATAAAAAGCGCAGCATGACACATCTCCACTTATCTTTGAGCTTTTATTTCTTGCATTGATGGAACAGTTTTATTGATTTACAGAATATTCAGTGTGCCACTTTTTAAAGGGAGCAGTAGTCATGCATTTCATAGTTCTTGTTCTGTAGCCTGCAGTTATTGCATTTCTACAGTTCTTATTTACAGTAACCACCAGCTTTTTTCATCCACAGGAAAGGTTTGGAGGTAACAGATGCAGACTTTGAGGTCCTCAGAAGTATGACAGGGACTCCAATAAGTTATTTAGCAAATCAGCCCCCACTACTAATAGCTGTGGGAGAGAGCACATACCCCTTGGGGTGTGGCTTGAGTTACCAGGTAAGATGAAACTGACGAAATGTTAAGTTTCCTAACATGTTGGTCACAAGCATCTGTCATGTTTTTAATAACGTAGTGTCAGTTCTGTGTAATATATGCTCTCAAAGCAACCACTAATAAATATTTTCTTATTTTATAGATCTCTTCAGTGAGCACGGTTTCTCATCCACAAGATGATGCGTAATAGTGTGGTTCCTTGGACATCCCAGTGGTTTTGTACAGTGACATCAAACTATGACTTCAGCACAAGCATGAATTCATCAAAAAAGAAAAAAAAAAGGAGAACGATCTGTCCAAGCTGGGGGTGAACGTTGGCAGTCAGGAGGACTTGGGATAACTGGGTTTTGTTTTTTTT
Organism: Pygocentrus nattereri; assembly: GCF_015220715.1. Lineage (NCBI taxonomy): Eukaryota > Metazoa > Chordata > Actinopteri > Characiformes > Serrasalmidae > Pygocentrus > Pygocentrus nattereri. The sequence continues at coordinate 4,522,252 of NC_051224.1, forward strand.
GTTTTTTTTTCTTTGTTTGTTCAGAAATCCAACCGAAAGCCTTGCTCATATGCATCCCAACACGTCTTTCCTAAATGTGGCCTTTTCCTCTAGCCTGGCTTGTTCCTTCTAGGAGAAACGGCAGATGGCGTAATTCTTGGCGATGAATCGAGTGGGTTGCTGGAGATAAAATGCCCCTGTAGCACCAGAGGTATGAGCTTAATTGAGTCAGCCTCAGAAACTTCCGTGCAGCTAAACAAGCAGCAAACACCTACTCTCCCACCTACTTCCAAATTCAGCATCAGCTGTCTGGACCTTTCTTACACATAAGGAGAGACATGTTTATTAGTAGTTTGTAGAAAAACGACAGTCATGGTTTTTTTTTTTTTTTTTTTTTTTTTTTTTTAAACGGACATTTTTATTCTTAATGCGGAGTCAGTTACATGCTGAATCGGTTTACTGCATAGAAAACCTGCTTGATTGCTCAGTTTAAGTAGATTGACTAGGAATAATGAATGTTTTAATCTGTTGTTGACTAGATATATCAAAATAAATGCATCTGCATTGTTTTGGAGTATTCTTAGTCTTTTCTGGGTCTTCTGTTAACATCTCTCCCACACCAGGTACCGGTTAGAGGCATATGTAAACCCCGGTTCAGAATATCTGCTGTCTGATTTGGGAGTGTTGCCCTTATTCGGTGCATCTTTTGGGCTTCCATTTATGAAGTTGTGCCTCAGTATCGGCGCTTGATTTCTTAAAGACAATATTACATGAATGAGCTGATTTGACGGCTGAAGGCTGCTAATAACCCTTGGTGGTTGAGATTTCCCTACGGTGGTGGTGATTTGATGGAAACCTACGCAAAAATGTCCATTTTGTTTGTCCGTAATGAACAGAAAATATGGGCGTGTCAGAATTTAACACGTAATCTTGTTAACTGTAAAATGAAGGTTAGTCTGACGAAATAAGTTTGGAAGCTATTTTGCCTCTTTTATGTACATCTTTGCCCAGCTTGTGTTTACATAAGACATTGGCCCAAAACTAAAATTATCTCGATGCTTTTGTAAAACATCATATTACATGTTTGTAAAGGTTTGCATAATAACTTCAAGTGAAGTTGCTTTTTAGAGGCTTTGAGTGCTTTGGACTTGGCCAGTAATGGTTCGGGTTTGGGAATGTAATCAAACCACTCTTAATGACTCTTTTGTTAAAACTGATGAAATTCCCGATTTAATTCCTGTTGATTCAGTAGGAAGTGACTATTAGTATGCCAGATCAGTTCAGACTTTTATAGGCCTTGGTTACTCATGACTTGGGAGGTCAAATGAAGTGTAGTTACCAAAATAGCAAGAGAGATGACTTTTGAGAAGACGCGTGTAATGGCACAGGTATTCACTGACTGGTTTTGAGTTTAGGTTGCTTTTGCGACAACCCCTTCAGTGTCTCTTACTTCCTCTTTCAGTGCAAGCTGTCAGCTCAGCTCAGAGAAAATGCCTGAGACGGTGTCCTGTCCAATGCAGGACATACGGGCACTAATTGGCATCTGGTCTGACAGTAGATTTCAAAAGCAGTTGGAAGGATCAAAGAGAAATGAGTGTTCCAAGTGATTGCTGAGTCACCGGCAACGCCGGGGATTCATCCTGACAGTGCAGAGAAAAAATAAAAAAGCTAAAATATACGTTCAGGATCCAGAAGGACACAAACGGCAGAAGCAGAACAGCTAAGAAAATGGACCGGTTCTGTGAGGCGTTGGCTAAAGTTTTAGGATCCCATATTTTTTTAGAGACTGTGTGCTAGATTCATCCTTTCCCTCCATAACTGCAAACCTCTTGGAAGTCTGGATAATGAGCACGGTAAGTTATGATAACTATCGTTATACATACGTGTGTGATTTGGTTCCCAACCCTGGTATTAGAGTACCCCTGTCCTTACAAAGTTTTTTTTCAGAGTGTAATTTCACTGATAAGTACATTCATCTCGGTTCCAAGGGTCTTTCATATTCACTTTTAATTTCAATTTACAGAAGCTGTTAATTTGGAGAGTTCCACCTCATGCAGTGGAAACTGCATCAGAGGGAAGTGCACCAGCGATGCCTGCTGCATCCCAACAGGACGAAATTCCAGATCTTTCTGAACTCCAAGACCCTCTCATCGTCAAACTGCCTGATCCCCTGGATTGCAGTACTAGCCCTAAATGCAGCATTTTTGGTAAAGTCATTTGGTTTCACTGCTCCATAACATCAATCTCCATAACATAAGCTTTACAAGGAGAGACATGCCTTTGAAAAGGCAAACATGTAAGATTATCCCCTGTTCATTCTATGATTTCGGCCGCTTTTCTGTCGACCCGTTCTAACGGCACTTTTTGAGACAAACTCGAGTGTAAGAATTGAGAATTTCCCTGTTGTGAGACTAATGAACTTTTTCATGCTGACTGACTGGTGGCTCAACACGGTCTTGTCCTTAAACACTACAGAATAGAGAAATTTCAGCCTGAGAGGAAAACGAGCAAAATCAGGACCTAAAATATTAGTAAGGCCAGTGGTAAATGGGCAAATGCTTCTCTTCTCAACCTTACATGTGGTTTTACGTGTCGGTTTTGCTTTGATCATGAGGAGTCATTGCTGCAGGGCTCTTCTTATGCAGTTTGCAGCAGCATAAGCTTCTAATAATAAGGCTGTTCTGCAGAATACTGCTGCGGTCTAATGGACAGAAGAAAGCACTATTTGCAGGCAAAACAACTTGAAGTGGTTGGCTGAAATAGTTACAGAGCAGTTGGTGCACAAGCTAATTTAGTCATGAGCTGCTCTCGCTGAAATTCAAGTAAATTATTGCTCATGTTCTTTTCACACTTCAGCTGGGTTTGCTGTTATGATTGACAATGAAGGATTTCTATGATGAACATGACTGATGTTTTGTAGAATGCAATTTGCTCCGCTTCAGATTTCTTACAGTATTGTCAATGCAATATTTTCACAGGTGAAAGGAGACACCAGCAGAGCGCTCACAGCGAGTTACTGGCTTACCTGAAAGACTCAGACGCCACACACCTGGCTCTCTTAGGGGCCCAGAACAAGCAGCGCTGCGCAACAGCAGCACTGACCAAGCTGCTGAAAGATTACGTATAGAAGAAACATTCAACAACCAGTTTGTTGCTCTGTTTGGAGAGTTGGTTCAGATCTGGTTCTGGTTTTATTGTAGTATACTTCACAAAAATAAACCCTTTTCTGTTTAACAAGTGTCCTGTCTTTATTTGCTCATCTCAAGTTTGCGTTCCTGTCTTGTCCTCCGAGGTAGCTTTCCCCTTCAAACCGCGTTTACAGAAACGACTGGAGCTGATCAAACCTTTAGACGTGATAAAACCTTAAAAACTTTACACAAATAAGAACGTCAACTTCGGTATCACGGTGGCTGCATTAACGTTATGGTTGGCGAATTTAAACAGCCTCATTTGATGTCCTGTGTCTGACCGAACAGGCTCTGGATATTGGCTGGGAGGGTGAAAATGACTTATTATTACCGCCGGATACATTTGAATATGTGAAAATTCAATTGTTCAACAAAAAACACACAAAAAAAAAATATCAAGGCAATTGGCCACCTGAGCCAGGGGCTCTCCGTTTTTAGTGACTGAAATGTGAACTGTTAAAGTCTTTTATTTAGCATTAGTTGTCTTTTAGTGATGTGGACTGTTTTGTCTGTTTGAGACAATTTAAATAATCTTTATATACCTCGCAGTTCTCATCAGTCAACAGACTTCAGTACCACAGAATCGTCTTTTTTACCTGTTTTGCTAGCCTCCGTCTCCACCCGTACTGGGGAACTGCTCGTGAAAACCACAGTGTGTTCTTTGCGTGGACATGCCGAGGTGTGATCTTTAAAGTGACCGACTCTCAGCGACACTGCTGTGTGAACAGATCCTTGTTCACTGCCAGCGCGAGTTGGTTATTCATTAGTGCGACAGTGTACACTAGGCTTACGTCACAGTGTCAGGTGGTGTCTGCTGTTGGTATTAGTGAAATTCTCAAATATGAGAAAATGAGCGTGAATGCCTTTATCGGTAACAATAATACGTAAAATAATAATAATAATAATAAGCACATCCTCACAAAATTCATTGGCAAGGTAGCGGAGTGCAGGCAAAATCCAAAGAAGGAATGGTCTTGTGGATGATGGATAGTGTATCAGTCAGTAAATTACTCGAGTCTAAATGCTTTATTGAAGGGTTTTGGGAAACACTAACATTAGTAAGATGAACTTGGTTAAGTACATAGTGTCCAACTAAAGCTTTTGGGAAATGCACCTCTGTGTCTTGCGATAAATGTGAATAAACAGCGGTAGGAGGAAGGAATGAATCATGCTTTTAATTTTCTTGCATTGAAAGTGTCTGAATCATTGGGGAGCATGTTGGGAAATTCTTCTCAATTCCACTATTGGGAACTAGACATGAGAAAATGTATTTTCTCTCCCACACACTTATGTCCCTTCCTCCCTTCTCTCTCTCTCTCACACACACACACAACTGTCTATTAGGGATGAAAATAGAAGTAGAATCTTGGTTGACAGGAACGTCTACACTAGTGATATGACTGTGTATACAGGCAAAAGCACAAGCAAAGCTCTGTTATGATGCTGAATTCTGCTTGGTGAATGCTTTTGTCGTAGGATCTAGACGCAGTGTCTGTATGGGTAGTGTTGGTCCAGCCCTAAGCTCCAATTCTCGTCCCGTAGTCCAACATAGCCACTCAACTTGGCATTTGAAAGATGAGTTTAGATGTGAAAACATGAGAAAACCAACAAGTGCTGGACACCAGCCGAGTTATATATTTTTTTCTCAGTGAATTTCCTGTTTTAGTTGATGCACATCATGAAAATGTATAGTTTGGTACCCGAGCAATGAAGGATGTGGCTGCTAAATTATCAAAAGGCGTAATTTTGCAATATAATATTATGAAGGAATGTGATCACACATTTTGGCACAGCTCAATGTTGCATGCAATGAACAGTCTGCACTTCTACTCAATTAAAATATACTTAATATTTATATTAGGATACATTTCACCATCAGCCTGTGTGACTGCCTTTACAGTCATGTGAAGAAGTACACCCCATGAAATGTTTCTCTTTTTGGGCAGTGTAGCATCCTGCCATGCTTTGTCTGTCCTCATTTCTGTCCGTCTGTCTGCCTTTGTATACCTACCCTTGTGTATCTTGTTCCATACCCCCCCGTCTCACCTGTCTGCTGTCTGTAGTCTTGCCCTCTCTCTTGTTCAGTGGTGTTCTGTCGCTTTGTCACTTTGCACTTGCATCCTGCCACTTTGTGTCCTCTAACGGTACAGGCATATGTGGAAATATCATTATTTTATCTTTAGGCCCAGAGTATGTATAGCTGAATGTTATGTGATGGAGCTAAACATTTTACTTAGTAAATAACTGAGATGACATTTTTGTCTGAAAAGTATTTACATCCCTGGCTTCAGTAATTGATACCATCCCCTCTGGCAGAAAGTAGTTGTAGGTGTATGTAGGTGTTTCCTAAAACGGTCTGGCCTGGACAAGTTGGCAGTGGTTTGAATTTTCTCCACTTGTAGATGATCTTCTGGACAGTGGAATGCTTTTCCAGTATTTTAGATGCCTTATTAAACCTCTTTCCAGACTCTTTTCCATTTACAACTTTATTTCTGATGGCTAAAGAGCTCTTTTGATCTTGGCATGATTTTGCCATACACTTCATAAGCAAATCCAGTTATCTGAGGTTTAAGTAAGACTAGTTTAGCCAGGAAGTTTTAACCATTAGCAGCTGAATAGGTGCAGTTTGTCGTGTTTGAAGGAATGACTTACGTAGGATTTGTTACTTTATCCACATAAAATGTCTTTCTGGTTATTTTCTAAGGGATGACAAAAATGTTCAATCTAAATGTCATTTGTTATGTTATTGTTGACTTTATCCATCCATAGTGTTTTTAAATGAAGGCTTAATGCCAATTTTTCCCCGTATAATGACCAATTCTAAATTTTTCATGGGGTCTACTTCTTCACATGCCTCTATGTCTAAGATGGGTATTGAACATTCATAGGTAAACTGTAATTATTTTTAATTATTATATTTTTAACTCATTTTGCAATCGGGGTATTCCTTTTGACAGTGCTGCTGATTGCAGACCTACATCTTGAATAAGGATAATAAACATGAAGTACATATGCAGAGAAAGAGATAGGCCAACAGTTTATTTTTAATAATTGTCAGAGAAATGGAGGAGCCGTCCACTCTTGTTGACTTCTTTCGGGAGAGGGGCATAGCTGAGGACCTGATCAAACGGATGGAAACGGACAAGGTAGGCTACACTACCTCTCGTAACCATTGATCTCACAGTTATCTATCGTCTAGCAAATGAAATGGTCAGCCTTGTGTCTGGGTGTATATCTCGGTAGCAGAATAAATAGACAAAAATATGTTTTATTTTTTTGTGTGGAAATGGCTGAGGCTTTTGTTGATTCTTGGAAAATGTAATAGTTACGTTTAAAATTGTTATTAACTGAAAGGGTAGCTGTAGTTGTAATATGCCAATATGAAAGCAAGAATTGCGTTATTTTAATTTTATACTGTGTTAAAACTGTCAGGCTTTTAGTTTTGTGATGTTACTATAGAACTATAGACTATAGAAAAGCTTTGGAGTTTTAGATAGTACAGTATACTGAATTACAAACACCTTGCATATTCTTACTTTAAACTGTATCTTACCATCAGATTGACATCTCTGTGATACCACTGATGAACGACAGTGAACTTCAACAGTATATACCACACTATGGAGACAGACTCGCCGTCATATCCTACTGCCTTAGTAACCAGCCATATCAAGGAGCATCCCAGCTTATAGAGCCAGCACCATCAAGGCTTTTTGGGCCAAGAGAGGATGTTTCAAAAAGGCACATGGGCAACACGTATGCAAAAAAGAAAGCCCGGAGAGTGGAGCTCGGATGGATGAATTACAATGAGAAAGGCTGTAATTTCAAACAAGTTCGCACTGCGAACGGAGGAGGGACCAAGCATATTAGTATAAACAAACAAGCAAAAATGTCTGAAGTTCGGAGAATGGCAGAGAGAATCTTCTTCCCGGCTGGAGCCTCCAGATTTTTTTATCTGAAGGATGTTGATTGTGATATCCGAGACTTTTCTCATAGACGCCTTGATGAAAACCTGACTGTAGGAGATCTCTATGAGGCCTATAAGGTGAAAATTCTGCGATTGTACCTCTTCACAAAAAAGCGCAGTGCAAACAATGTGCAAGGTCCCCGGGATCTTTCTCTAGAAGGTGGCAGTACTTATATGCAGCAGGAGAACAATGATTTCAGCATTGCAATGCACAGCCAATCTTTGGAAAACCACCTTGACAGAGAGGCTGAAAATTCCCATGGAGCACAAGGACTCGAACACCCATATGATGAAACCGTTTGGGAGGATCAAATCCAGGAGAATGGTGCCGTTGTCAGTGCCAGATGGATGACAGAACTACGCAACCAAGATGCTGTATATGATGTCCGGACCATTCCACAGACCAGTGACGTTTCGACAAGTACTGGAAATTCTCAGTTTCATGATTACAAAGAATATGACATTGGAACTGGAGCACAAATTGTTCACCGTTTAGATGACACGCTGCCTTTTGAGGTACATTCAAAGGTCATTGTTGAGGTACGTAGAGGAAATTGTCTCAGTGATATGATGGGTGCGTTCACTGACGCAACAATTATGGACAAGGAAGTCAGCATTCATATGAAGCTCCCTAATGGAGGGCTGGAGGTGGGAGTTGGATCTGGAGTTTTCCGTGATTGCCTCTCAGAATTTTGGAGTGAATTCTACAACAGGTGCACTCTAGGGTCTGACGTTAAGGCTCCGTTCCTAAGGCATGAATTTCAAGTCACTGAGTGGCAAGCCATCGCAAGGGTCCTTCTGAAAGGCTGGATTGCTGAGAAATACTTCCCAATTCATCTCCCTTTGCCGTTTCTGGAAGAGACATTGTATGGCACCATCATCAGCAGCGTGTCTGAGGCCTTCATGCTCTATATTTCAAAGCATGACCGGGAGGTCCTCCAACATGCATTGAACAGCTTCGAGTCTGTCGATCAAGACTCACTGCTGGATATTCTCGATTCCTACGAATGCCATCGAATGCCCACTGAAGACAACCTGGGCCCACTCCTTACTCAGTTAGGCCACAAGGCCCTCATTCAAATGCCAAAATTTGTTATTGACTGTTGGAGGCCTGTTCTAAAGGAGCTGGCCAAAACAATCTCCCCGCAGAAGTTAACGGAGATAATAGAAGAAAGAGTTCCATCGCCTAAGAAGGTGAATGCACTTCTGAAATTTCCAGAAGACATGAATGTCCAACAAAATACTGTAGCAAGGCATCTCAAAAGGTACATCAGGGAACTGGATGACAGCATCTTGCAACGCTTCCTTCGTTTCTGCACAGGGGCGGATGTCATTTTTGGAAAGCACATTACGGTGCAGTTCATCGAAAAAAAGGACTTTGAATGTCGTCCACGAGCAAATATGTGTGGATGCCTTCTCTTGTTGCCAATAAGATATCAGAATTACCCAGATCTCCGGAGTGGCTTCAATGCTGTTCTAAACAACTCGGTTTGGATAATGGATATTATGTAAACAGAGCGCTGGTAAGTAAACAGTTGCATTCATAAATGTTTGGATTGTGATGACTGTGATGCACATCCTTAAAACCTAGCATTTTAATCTTTTTTTAAAGATTTGTGTCATTTTAGTTATTAAACGCGAATTTTGAACCTGCTTTTTCCTGTTCAGTTTTTTTCACAGGAGCTGTCGGCTCTTCAGTCTGCAAGAGCAGCAGCTTTGGTCTTCAGTTCACGGGAGCCTTGTTTTTTCAGGGTTGAAATTTTATTTTCGAATGCTGTCTCTTTTAATTGTATCAGTTGAGCACTACAAGTCTTTTCCGTTATTCTATGTTGACATTTTCCATTCACATTCTGAGCGTAAAGATGTTTCATGTTAGAAGTTATGACAACCTTAACTTATGGAACGCCAACTGCATTTCAGCATACTGTATTTGTCAGTTGCAGTATTACCTCAGGCCTCTCTTGCTTAGGTCCTTATCTCAAGCCTTAGCTTTTACTGTAGATACTCAAGTCAGACGGAACATTTACTCAAGATTAGTAGTGTATAAAAATGTAAACACGTCACATTAATAGTTGTGACAGAAAAAATGATATAAGTGAAACTTTTTGTTTTGTGAAATTCAGATTCAACTTTGACCAAATGCACTGTATAATGTCAGTATGTTTTTCATGCATTAAATATGTAAAGGTTAAAATGAATGTGTTGCTTTTTCTATTATAAGTTGTCCAGGTAAGATGTACTCATGGTCCCTCAAATGACATAATTTGTGGTCATTTAAGATACCACGAAGATATTAATCGTTGGGCAGAAGCTAGGATCTCATGGCTACATCATTGATCTTGTGATCATTTTTTATTGCATAGGTATGACATAAACAAGAACTTTCACCATGCCACTTCTCCTTTTCCTTAGACCAGGAACATTACACTGCTCAAAAAAATAAAGGGGTCCACTTAGGAAGCAACACTGACAATCAATTTCACAGCTGATGTGTAAATGGAACAGACAACAGGTGGAAATTATTGGCAATTAGCAAGACACACTCAATAAAGCAGTGGTTCTGCAGGTGGAACCACAGACCACTTCTCAGTACCTTTCTGCTTTCTGGCTGATGTTTTGGTCACTTTTGAATGTTGGTGGTGCTTTCACACTCGTGGTAGCAGGAGACGGACTCTACAACCCACACAAGTGGCTCAGGTAGTGCGGCTCGCGAGGATGGCACATCAATGCGAGCTGTGGCAAGAAGGTTTGCTGTCTGTCAGTGTAGTGTCCAGAGGCTGGAGGCGCTACCAGGAGACAGGCCAGTACACCAGGAGACCTGGAGGAGGCCGTAGGAGGGCAACAACCCAGCAGCAGGACCGCTACCTCTGCCTTTGTGCAAGGAGGAACAGGAGGAGCACTGCCAGAGCCCTGCAAAATGACCTCCAGCAGGCCACAAATGTGCATGTGTCTACACAAACGGTTAGAAACCGACTCCATGAGGATGGTATGAGGGCCCGACCTCCACAGATGGGGGTTGTGCTCACAGCCCAACACCGTGCAGGACGCTTGGCATTTGCCAGAGAACACCAGGATTGGCAAATTCGCCACTGGCAACCTGTGCTCTTCACAGATGAAAGCAGGTTCACACTGAGCACATGTGACAGACGTGACGGAGTCTGGAGACGCCGTGGAGAGCGATCTGCTGCCTGCAACATCCTTCAGCATGACAGGTTTGGCAGTGGGTCAGTAATGGTGTGGGGTGGCATTTCTTTGGAGGGCCGCACAGCCCTCCATGTGCTCGCCAGAGGTAGCCTGACTGCCATTAGGTACCGAGATGAGATCCTCAGACCCCTTGTGAGACCATATGCTGGTGTGGTTGGCCCTGGGTTCCTCCTAATCCAGGACAATGGTAGACCTCATGTGGCTGGAGTGAGTCAGCAGTTCCTGCAAACTGAAGGCATTGAAGCTATGGACCGGCCCGCCCGTTCCCCAGACCTGAATCCAATTGAGCACATCTGGGACATTATGTCTCGCTCCATCCACCAACGCCACGTTGCACCACAGATTGTCCAGGAGTTGGCGGATGCTTTAGTCCAGGTCTGGGAGGAGATCCCTCAGGAGACCATCCGCCACCTCATCAGGAGCATGCCCAGGCGTTGTAGGGAGGTCATACAGGCACGTGGAGGCCACACACAATACTGAGCCTCATTTTGACTTGTTTTAAAGATATTACATCAAAGTTGGATCAGCCTGTCGTGTGTTTTTCCTCTTTAATTTTGTGTGTGACTCCAAATCCAGGCCTCCACTGGTTAATAAATTTGATTTCCATTGATGATTTTTGTGATTTTGTTGTCAGCACATTCAACTTTGTACAGAACAAAGTATTCAATGAGAATATTTCATTCATTCAGATCTAGGATGTGTTATTTGAGTGTTCCCTTTGTTTTTTTGAGCAGTGTAGTGTCCAAAATAACCGGTGAACCCAACCTTTGGGTTACTGTTTTTCAGTGTAACACCTGGTATGTACCTCTCAGCAATGAGTGCATTTCACATGAAACCAGTTTGTTGTATTTAAAGGAATTTAATAATGCAGACGTTTTGAAGAAACGGTCCCCTTTAGAAGGAAGGAGGTCCGCCTTAAGAGTATAGAGTAGAAAACGTCTGCTGGACACCAGGAAAGACAATGTAGGGGAAATGCTGCCTCTCTGACTACATGGTACCATGCCTTGTTCCTCTGTTCTCTGTTCTTATCATTTATAAGCACCTCTACTGTCCCACAGTCAACGGCTCATGATCTGCAAGCATTCTCGATGAACTCTGATGAAAACTCCACCCCCACAGGCAGCCTGGCCGCACAGCTGCTGTCCATATTGCAGTTATGTTTCATCCTTTGAATGAAAACAAGCTGAAGAAACTAATTCCACAGTGATGTTTTGGTGCAGTTTTTTCTGCACTTTTATGGGTTAGATTAATAAAATTTACTGCCAGATTTAATGATACATTAAAAGCTGATAACGGAGCAACATATTTGGATGCTTTTTTCCCTTTTTTGTCACTGCTTTTGACGATGAATAGGAGTTCTCGTTTCTTTTGACACGTCCGTGATGTTGTTTACGTGTTCTTAGAATCCATAGCTTTTTTTTTTTCTTTCTTTGATGTAGCATGCCCATTGTGGCACCCAAAAAGGTCTTCACTGAGCACTGGTCATTACATTAATTACTGGTCACTACTTTAATATGGTCATTACATTAATTTGTTAATGAGGCCATTACATTAATTACTGCTCATTAATGTGTTAATGAGCTATTACCTCATTAACATTGGTTTTGATGGGCTTTTACCTAGGACAAAAATAAAAACTGCAAAATATTAGAGTGATAAGCAAGAAAAGTTTATTTATGTAGCGCTTTTTATAACTGGTGTTGTCACAAAGTAGTTTTACAGAACAGTCAGAATTGCAGAAAGTAAAAGAAAAGAGAAGATCCGGGTCTGAGCCCCCATGAGCGTCACCAGTGGCAACCGTGGCAAGGAAAAACTCCCTAAGAGCTGGAGGCAGAAACCTTGAGAGGAACCAAGACTCAGAAGGGGAACCCCACTTATTATACATTACAGTACAAAGTGGGAAAAACAGGTGGAGCAGCGGTTAATAGATTATAAGGAGGGACATTATGTAAAAACACCGAGATGTATTTTAGTTTATATATTTATTTTTCTTTAAGGTGTTTTTTGTGAACCAGGGTCCTCTCTGTGTGGAGTTTGCATGTTCTCCCCGTGTCTACGTGGGTTTCCTCTGGGTTCTCCGGTTTCCTCCCACAGTCCAAAGACATGCAGTCAGGCCAATTGGACATGTTATATTGCCCCTGGGTGTGAGAGTGTGTGTGATTGTGTATGTCTGTCTGTCTGCCCTGCGATGGACTGGCGACTTGTCCAGGGTGTATCCTGCCTTCCACCCAATGACCACTGGTATAGGCTCCAGCGCCCCCCCATAACCCTGAGGGAGAAGCAGCTTAGAAAATGTGTGTGTGTGTGTTTTGTGGTGTGTGTGTAGGGCGAAAATGAGCAATTTATGTAATTTATAATACCAAACTAAAAATCGAAGTCCAGATGCACAAATACAGACCGTGAAGCTACAATTAAAACGCATGCAGCCCACAGCTTAACCATCCAAAACGGCCATAAGTTATGTGGAACAAAATTAAATGGTCTGAACTTTTGATCAAGGGATGCTCTGCTTTTGTAAATGCATGGAGAAATGAAGCACTGAGCAGAAATTTCTAACGGATCATTGGATACAGAAGGAACCATTCGAAAAACGGAGATGGGTGAAAATGGTTTCCTCATTTTAGATCCAACACTATAAATGGCTGCAACCTACACCAGAGGATCGCGGCCAAGAGGAGCCTCAGTGACACCGTTTGCATGCTGGCGGCGACTTTGGAGAAACAGCAGCCCCCCGATAAACAGAAGCTTACAACACTCATATAGTCTCAGGAGGCAGTGAGGGATGCTTTCCTGTGGCAGTCACAGGCGTCTCTCTTACAGTACGTCGTATGAAGACTATACAAGGGAAATACTGTGTGCATCGCGTGGCACTGACACAGGAAAATGACGATTTATAAGTGCAGGGCATGTGGTGTGCTGCTCTGCACTGTTGCTGACCGCCTGTGCTGCACAGAATGGCGTGATCTCCGCTGCACTCGAGCACAACTCATGGGCTGATGTTTAAACTGGTTTGTGGTATTAGAAGGCTGGAAATGGGAAAGTGGACTGCAACGTTAGTAGCGGTCTTCTGAAGCCACACAATGAGATTTGATGCCATTATCATGTGTCAAACTTGCAGTCTTTTTCCTGTTATAACATCAGCACCTCCCTGTTGCAAATATAGTTTTAAAAAATTGGAGAAGTTTATTGTCAAAGAGTAAAAAAAAAGGTAGATTTGTTACAGTATTACGCAAATACTTGGTAACATCTAACTTCTTGGTAGTTAACCATGGGGGGAGAAAGACTGAACTGATGCAGACTTTGCATACAAAAACAAAAAATTGTATTTTATTGTATTTTTTAAAATTTTTTGCTGAACTCAAAGACTTGCAAAATACAAAAATAAATTGTTGCATCTACTTCAGATAAAAACAGAATCAGAGTACAAGAAGCCATAGTGTAAGCCAAAGTATGGTCCAGAAAATTGCAGCTTCATAAGCACTGATGCCACCACAGACTAAACCCTTGCATTACAGGTTTATAGCCTGGTAGGTGGGGAGGGGAATATATTGTTATCCAACCATATCATTGCATTTCTTTACTTGTTCAATTATTTGAATAAGTTGACAAATTAGTGAATTCTAAACCTTCCATGTTTTTAGATGTAAAGCACCTCATGGACTTAAATTGGTGGCTGAAGATGTGGAAATTACTGTGGAAACTGTGCCCTTGTTTATTCATAACAATGAAAAACGTTTCTTCTGTAGGGTTTACTAAAATGGGACAAAACGGAAACAGGAAATTGTTAAATGTTAAAATATACCCGAGGGAGTATCGTTGCTTTTATCATGGTCTTGTTTGTTCTAATATTTTTTTTTTCTCATTTCTTTCTTGTGCACACAGAAAAGACAAAAGGCCACGTGGTGATGAGCAGCCAGGTTTTGTCATATTGGAGGATGCCTCGCAAAATTTTGCGCCAAAACGACGGCCTGGAGTGCATGTTGGCCGATCCCAGTCACGGTCACCATTTGACATCTTTCAGTTGTTCTTCAGCGCAGATGTTGTTGGTGCACTCGTCCAGAACACCAACCAAAATGCAAAACGCACAAAAACAGCGCATTCTTGGAAGGAACTCAGTGTTGAGGAGCTTTACAGATTTCTTGGTCTTGTGCTATACACAGGACTAGTGAAGGCACCAAGCCTTCCATGTTACTGGAGCTCCCAGTCGCTCTTCAAATTTGAATTCCCTGCTTCGGTGATGACTCAGGCTAGATTTGAAGCGATTGCTTCCTGTTTCCACCTCAGCGACCCTGAAGCGGCTGCCATCAACGAGAGCAAAGCGGGCACAGCAGAATATGACCCTCTCCATCAGCTCAAGCCTCTTCTGAATGACCTCATGACCTCATGCAAACGATACTTTCACCCATTTAGAAGCCTCACCATCACTCAGGTAGAACCCGAGGATGACTTTGAGAAGTTTGCTTTGGAGGAGCCAAACAGTGAGAAGCACAGGCTGTTAGTCCTGGCAGACAATTCGTGCGGCTATGTGTGGAATCTGTGTGTGATGGAAAACAGCACTGCCTCAGCTTCCGCTAAAGGACTTGGCTATGACTCAGTGATGCAGCTGATGGATGTGGAACTGCTTGGTCAGGGATACCACCTCTCTGTGGACAGTTTTCACACCAGCCTAGAGCTGTTTAAGGACTTGCACCAATCAAAATGCTATGCATGGGGGATCATAAGCCCAAAGGCCCTGGGCTTCCCAAGAACCAGTATGAACAACAGTAAAGTGAGCAATAATGTGTCCGTTGAGTGGCTTCAGAGAGATCACATACTGTTTTTGAAATATACGGAGCCTGTTGAGAGAGCAATTTGTAGCACCATTCATAGAGCTGCCCAAACAAGGGATACACAAAGAAAATCAAAGAACTGTAATCTCCCTTCCATGGACAAAGGTGATGTCAGAACGCAGGACAAAGAGTCAGACATGTTGAAAAGAGTAACTGCCTCCCACAGAGATCTTCAGAAACCCTCAAAGTGGTACATATGCCTGTTCTACCAACTCCTGGGCATTGCCTGTGCCAACAGCTTCATCCTTCACATGGAATTAGGCCGGAAAGGATCACATACCCACAAGGCATTCATGGAACATCTCATTGACATGCTGGTAAATCAAGGCAAATGCAGTAAAAATTCACAGCCCACAGACGAATCTGGGGACGAGGATAAGAGCCTTCCGGCTGAGCAAGAGGCAAGTGAGACCAGCCCAGATCTTCAAGATGGGCAGGAGAAGGTCCATGTAATCAAGCCCCCAAGTGGTGGTTGGTACTGTATTCCATTGCTCAACCCTGCGGGAGGAAAAGCATGCATCCATTGCTACAAGCACAAGAGAAAACTGTCTATAACAACTTTCATATGCCAAGTTTGCAATGCAACCTTGTGCCTTAGACCGGATAGCAACTGTTTCCATGAATGGCATATTAAACAAGGCTTAGCAGAGCCTTGAGGTTCTAAGAGGACGTCTGATAGTGTCAAATGTTTGTATACAGAAGATTTTTACAGAAAAATTACACACATGATTTCTGCCAGCATGCTTTTGCTTTCCCATTGCTTTGAACCCACAAGCAGCATTTTTTTTTTAATAATTCCGGCTTGTACGCAACTATGTCTGCACATAATCCCATAATTTTTATTTCAAATTTCCTGGCTAAACATAGAGATCGATAGTGTAATGTCCTCTAAATCCAAGATGCGACGATATGGTACTCTCCTGAAACACGTTCTCAATTTCCAGTGACAATAGAAAACTTAGAGAAGCGAATCTGCAGTACAGCACACCCCAACTTTTACCAAGTCCATGTTGTTTATACATCATATCTTATTAGAAAAGTGAAAGAAATGCAGAGACAATATAAGAATAAATAGAAGAGGGTTTGGAACAGTGCTAAAGTTCTCACTGGTGCATAAACAAGATGACCGTTTCAAAAAAAAAAGAAAAGCCGACCGTAATAGCCTGTAAACTTGAGCAGCATTAAGGTGCAAGAAAGGCTGATGGGCCAGGCTGTTATTTAGAAATTGATTTAAAGCTGCGCTGTGCAAGGATGCAGGATTTCTCAGTGTAGCCAGATAACTTGAGCTCAAAGTCAAGCCTGTCCAATAGGAATACAGCTGAGGGAGATTCCTATTAGATGATCCTCCTCTTTGGGTTTAAGTAATCTGGCTAACTGGGAAATCCTGCTTTGTGAAATACCCCAGTCAGGAGTCGCATTGTTTACAACAAATATGCATCATTATTTTCCAGAATGTGAACGAGTGAACCTGTGGTTTTTGTACGCGATGCTGATGATGGTAAATGTTTTCTGGGTACTATTTAGCCACTCCTTGCCTGTAACTCTCCGCCGAAAATGTAATTAAATACATGTTTTAGCTGGAAAGCATCATTTTCAGGCATCATGCATCGTATTTGTATGCAATACCTGGCATTAAATACTTGAGATGCTTGATTCATATCAGCTGTGTACAATTACGAATGAGTTATGCTCTAAAATGGCATCTTTCACGTCAAACTACTCTTAATTACATTCTTTACATCTCACCAATTCAATTATGCAGTTTTGAAAGACGGGTGGAGGTCCTCTTTATGTAGCACAGTCAGTCTACAGTGCTGTAACACTGCGTTATCCTTTCTCTACTGTACCACCAGTTTTACTTCTTTTAAAATAAACCAAATAAAATCTTAAACCCTCACTGCAGCGGTCACTTTGTTCAATACAAGTGCTTTTTGGAGAACAGTCCAGTCTAAACGTACAGCATTTAGAACCAAAGAAGAAAGCCATGAATCATTTTGATTCTGCCGGTCTGGTTTACAGGGGAGGTTTGGGAAGTGAAGGCTGAACACTAGTTGAATTCTCTGTGTTATCTATACATTTAACTGTGCATCTATATTTACATTTACAGCATTTGGCTGACGCTCTTATCCAGAGCAAACTACAATTTTTGATTGTTTTACACAGGAACGACGAGGTGGTGTTAGGAGTCTTGCCCAAGGACTCTGTAGGGGGTCTGCCCTGGTGGGGGATTGAACCCCAGTCTACAGTGTAGAATGTAGAGGTGTTACCCACTACTGGTCCTTCAAGTGTTCTTCAGTAAAGACAATGAACACTCGCAGAACCACCTGCATGCTAAGAGGGTTCCTTGCTTGGCGAAATGGTTCTTCAGATTAAGTTGTGTTATTTATTAATCCCACCTCCGCATTTAACCCATCCGTGAAGTGAAGTGAAACACCACATACACACTAGTGAATAGACACACACACACTAAGGGGCAGTGAACACACTTGCCCAGAGCACTGGGCAGCCCTATCCACAGGACCTGGGGAGCAATTGGGATTAGGTGTCTTGCTCATGTGCTGTCGGCCCTGGGGATTGAACCGGCAACCTTCCGGTCACAGGGCCAGTTCTCGAACCTCCAGCCCACGACTGCCCTCAATTGACAGCGAACGTGCTGTGTAAGGTTCTATATGGAAACGTTTTGAAAAAGGTTCTTTTATTGGTACTAACTTGACTTCATTAACAATAGCAGGACCACTTTTGGTGCTATAGAGAAGCATATACAACACATTCTCCATCAGTCTGAAGAACCACTTCACCATGCAAAGAAGCCTTTAAGCGTGCAAATGGTTCGAGGGTTTGTGTCTCTACATAGAACCACTGTGTTAACTAAAGAACTATTGAAGAACCAACTTCTTTAGTTTTTAGGGTTTTTTTTCCAGAACTGAAGCCAAGAATTGTATCCAGAACATCTAAACCTAGACTCCTCTTGATCTGATAGTCCCAAAACGTATTCTCCGAAATCATCCTAGTCATCCAATAGGGGGCAGTATCGCAGCGCGTTTGACTGTGGTTTCTCCGCGCCAGCTGGCTGAGTCCTTTCATAATGTTATTTATATCACGCGCCTCTTACCGCTCGTCTGTTTCATGAAAGTGTATTTTAAAATATCAGATGTGGTCAAAAAACCTCCCCGCGTCCTGAACGACAGCAGGATTTATCAGGAGGCAAACATCCACCTCCGGTGAGTGAGCCGAGCTCGCCTCCAGCAGTTCTGCTGAAGGGCGGCGCTAGAAGGCTCCGGTCCATCTCATCCGCCAGGACCTTTACTTTCCCTGAAGCAGCTGAGCGCAACCGCGCGTCTCCCCACGAAGCGGCCCGCGCGGGTGGACGTCTGTACAGCGGATAACGCCTGTTGCTCTTTCCCTCGGTGCGTTCGCTGCACACAGGCTGCACCGGCGACACGGCCGTCCGAGTGGTCCACAGGGCAGTGTAGAAAGAAGCAGACGGACACGGACAGACTCGGTCCTGTGACCCCAACTTTCTCCACGGCTTTACGAAACTGAAGATTAACGCAAGCAAAGAGAAAACGGCGCGATGCCGCCCGCAGAGCGCAGCCTGCTTAGCGTTCAGTCCTCGGAGATCACCGCGCGGTTCTTTGCGACTTTTCAGCGCTGATGAATGAGCCGTTAACCGCTGCTTCAGGACCGACGGACCGCTGAAACGACTCTGTGAGGACCCCCCCCCCCCTCCCCCCTGAACCATGGCGAGCGAGCTGAAACCGCGGCTTTGCTGTATGACCAAAGGGGAGAACGGCTACGGCTTCCACCTGCACGGAGAGAAGGGAAAGAGCGGCCAGTACATCCGCAAAGTGGAGCCGGCGTCCCCGGCGGAGGCTTCGGGGCTGCGCGCCGGTGACCGAGTGGTGGAAGTGAATGGAGATAACGTGGAGAGAGAGACCCACCATCAGGTGAGCAGACGCTCGGTACTGGGGCAGAGAGATGCTGCCCCCCCCCCCAAACAACAACAACAACAACGCATTTAGCGTAACGCACTGCGTGGCGCAAACCTATACAGGGTTAAACGGTTGACGGTCAGACTGCGAGCCTCAGGTGCGTAGAGCAGCTCCAAGCCAGCGTAGAAGTGCTGTTACTTTCCTGAAAAGGCGAGTTAACTTGCCTTCACTGAGCCTTCCGAGCTTCCCACAGGCGTTCAGTACCACTGTACACCCTAAAATGTGGTTCATAAGTTCTTTAGGACAAGCAACTGTTATACACTGATCACTGATCACTGTCCATTTCATCAGCTACACCTGCCATATAGGTGCGCTCTAGTTCTACAGGTCTCTGTGTACTTTGTAAGCCCCTAACCTGTTCTTCTATGCTCAGGACCCCCACAGGACCACCACAGAGCAGGTACGATTTGGGTGGTGGATCATTCTCACGGTGGTGACGCTGAGGTGTTGCACTGCTACAAGTGGATCAGACACAGCAGTGCGGCTGGAGTTTTTAAACACCTTAGTGGCGCTGCTGGACTGAGAACAGTCCAGCTACCAGTAATAGTGGCCTGTGATCGCTGGCGAAGGCCTAGAGGATGAATAACAAACTGCAGCAACAGATGACCTACTGTCTCTTTACATCTTAAGGTGGACCAGTATGGTAGGAGTGGACAGTGAGTGGACACAGTGTTTAAAAACACCAGCAGCACTGCTGTGTCTGATCCACTTGCACCAGCACAACGCACTCTAACACACGACCACCACGTCAGGGTCACTGCTTTGTTGGGAATGATGCACCACCCAAGTAGTATCTGCTCGTGTGGGGGTCCTGACCCTTGTACAACAGGGTAAAAGGGGGCTAACGAAGTATTGGAGAAACAGATGGACTACAGTCTGTAACTATAGAACTACAAAGTGCAGCTATACAGTAAGTGGCGCTGATAAAATGGGCAATGAGTGTCGAAACAAAGTGGTTTTTAATGTTATGGCTTATTTGCGTACGAGTTGAGAAAACTCCACACTGATTTTAAATAGTTCTTTATGCTTTTTCTCTATGTTGTAGAAATTGTATAGGGATAATTAAAGACCGCTTTGAGATGCTTCCACTGTTGTTTAAGTGACACTTTTTATCCCACAAATGGGAAAATTTCACCTCCACATTTAACCCATCCATGAAGTGAAACACCACAAACATACTAGTAAGCACACACACACAGGGGTAGTCCTGTCCACGGTGCCTGGGGAGCAGTTGGGGGTTAGGTGTCTTGCTCAGCGACACCTCAGTCATGGACTGTTGGTGCTGGGGATCAAACCAGCAACCTTCCAGTCACAAGGCCAGTTCCCTAACCTCCAGCCCACGACTGCCCCAGTCATGCTATGATTCGAAGAACCTTTTCCGGTATCGTTTTGAACCCGTTTTTGCTAATAATGAAGAAAGTCAAGCTCGTTAAGGCTTTTTTTCTGAGGCTCCTGGACAAAAACAATGTTAAAAATCCCAAAAAGTGAAGCACAGCTGAGCAGTTCACAACCTGTCACCACTAACAGAATCACGTTAAACATCACCTTAAATATAGTTCATTTAAAACTTGAGTACACGTGTGCTGAGATGTAGGAATACCTAGAAGAGGACAATTCATCAGTATTTGACTTTAACACTTGGACGTGAATAGATGGAGCTACTGCCACCTCTGCCTGAAAACAGAAGGTTTCGTCAAAGACAGCACAGGTGACCACGGGGATGTGTTCCTAAACGTTCTAGGAAGATCAAGAACAGAGGTGCCCAGACTTTTTGAGGGTGAGAAAAGTGGTGGTCCAAGGCAGATTTCATATTTTTAGCATTACACAATACTTTGTGAAGAAAATACTTCACAAATGCCATTTTAAATGCAAAAGAATGTTTTTTTAATAGTTATATAGTACAAATATGTTGTCTTTTTTGCTGAAGGTGTGGGGTTTAGGTATCTTTCTGGCAGGCCAAATGCAGCTTCTTCTTGTGCCAACTTTGACTCACGGGCCACACTTTGGGCAGCATGGTGTAGAAGATTGACCCAGGAGGCATAAACATGGTTCATTTAGAGCAGCCACAGCTGAATGTTACTCAGAAACCCCAGCTACCTTATGGAAAACTGATAGGAGCCCTGTAACTCTGGGCTTCACTGACAGGACACTCAGCTAATGCTTCTACCAGCATCTGCAATGCTAAGACAGTATTTTTCCCCTCATCCAGCATAAACAGTGACTGTATCTCAGCTGGCGTGCTGCTCCTTATATAGTGTGCTGGACAAGTCATGAAATAATGGCTTCTGCATGCACATAGTGCACTACATGTCCAACAGGGACCCATTTGGGACTCAGCCAGTGTCTTTAAACATTACAGCCCGGCCATGTTTCCATGCAGGATGGTAGTTCTTAAGCTTTGCTTGCTGTCAGAGAGAGCCGGGTTTTAAAGTGCGTCAGTTGTGTCTTCCTTTCCGGAATTAAAACCAAATCCTAGGCTGTATCTAAATTCATTGCAAAGTTTCACCAGAGAGTCCTATGTTTTGTGAACTGACCTGGCCTTGACCAAAAGCATGCGACTATTCAGTGACGCATATTAGATACCTGCTTTGACTTGGAAGGAAGCTTAAGATAAGCATGCGTGCCTGTGTTGGTGATATTGTGACCCTGCTAAACTGCAGCTTCAGGTGAATTCAGTTCCAAGCACATGATGTAGAGCTCAGGCTGATAATTAATCACACTAATGGCTGGATCAGTAAAGTGGCTCTGGCTGTCTGGGCTTGTCCTTGAGAGCTCTGTGCATGTTTGTCTGTCTGTATGCGACATCTGGCCCTTCATCATCAACACAATATGACAATGAAGACCGAGAGCTTGAATGCCATTTAAAGGCTTTTTTCTAATGCATGCTGGGGGAAAAGTGCTTTGGTGATGGCCCCTGTACTGAACAAGCCTCAGAATAAAACCTTTTCTATGAGAAATATTACAGCTCCAGTCAGGAATCACTGCAAAATGATGGCTAGTTATTAGTACGTTTAATAAGAATAATATCGAATCCACAACCAACTGATTTATATGGAGAGAAAAACTGGTTTATTGTGCCTTGATTCCTCTTATAAGGAAATGCCTGAATGACGATCCATCCACCTGTTTTAGAATGAACCACTGTAGTGTTTTGTCGTTAACCCCTATTTTGAGCAGGCGTACAAATTCCCAGGTGTATACTTCAGGAATACACTTCAGATGTCAGTCACCTCTATTTGACAAACCCAGCATCCAAAATAATGTGTTAATCATTTGAATTCTAGTCTGAATTCAAGTCTAGTCTGAATTCAATATTATTTATGTTACTTTTGGGAGTTAACTGGGACCGTGAGTACAATGTTTCGTGTACCACATGTGATGCGAATGACAATAAAGCCTTATCTATCTATCTATCTATCTATCTATCTATCTATCTATCTATCTATCTATCTATCTATCTATCTATCTATCTATCTATCTATCTATGTGAATGTATGGTCGCGTGTGTTTAGCTGCCCTGCATCAAACGTTTTTCTTTTGACACATTAAGCAACATAACCCACTTTGCACCACGACTATTAGAGTGTGTGGTTTAATAAGGTAAAAGGTCCATATCCGCTCCTTTCACTGTACTTGTGTGGGTTTATATACCATAATTACATAACATGATGTGTTATTGTTACTGTGCCTTTAAGATGGCTATGCTTCTGATTGGTTGCTTGGTATTGCGCTTGATTTTAAGAGCAGTCTAGACTGCTATATATATATATATATATATATATATATATATATATATATATATATATATATATATATATATATATATATATATATATATAACCTTTGAAACTTACAAACATGAGATTATTCGATATTCAGTCAAGCCGTGTGTCAATACTGTAGTTCACTAATTCACTAATTTACTAATGTACCATTAGAATCAAAGCCCAACATCATCAAGAAGAAAGAAACTGAATTTGTGTTCTTAGGTGGTGCAGAGGATTAAGGCAGTGGAGCATGAGACCAGGCTGCTGGTGGTTGATCGTGAGACAGATGAGTACTTGCGCAGTCTGCGCCTCACCTGCACAGAGGACATGGCTGTCCGAATCAGCCCGTCACCATCCTCTTCCTCATCTCCTCCCCCGACCCCCAGCAAGCGGGAAAACGGCTCTGTGTCCAAGCTGCCAGCCACCCTGACCAGCGAGATACCCAAACCCAGCAGGAGATCTCCATCACGGGCTGCCAAAAAGGTACATGGTTCTCAATTATAACTGCTTAGGAGTCTCTGAGTGCTCTGTAACACCAGGTAAAGTCATAATACAGTGAAAATCAGATTGAGATTTGCCACTTGCACAAATGTAGTTAGTGACAACCAGGACATGCTTGAAGTATGAGGTTGTTTTTTGTTTTGTTTTGTTTTGTGTTGTTTTTTTTGTTTTGCAGGGATGCATTGAAATTTTTTTTAGCGTGGGTTGGAGTGTTTAGTACTTCGCCGAAAACAAAAGTAATCTAGGGTTAAGTACCTTGAAGTGGCATTGTAGTGGAGAAGAGGGGGTTTTGTTCCACATCAGAAAAGCACATTTAAACAGCTGTAAGTGGAGTGTGTTTCATAGTTTTGATCCCTGCTCCTCATCCGTCTCATAAACAGCTGTTTCTGTAGCACAGTGGCCACGGGAATCGCATCCGAGTATCCAAGGAGCTCACGTTTTAAGTTTTATGTCTTGTTGGAGTCTTTTTGGCTGGTTGAGCTGTACTGGAATGTCCTCTAAAGGCATACACTGTGCAAGTTTAGAAAGCTTGTTCTTTGGCCACAACTCAAACTGTACATTTGAATTAGGCCATTGTGTATGGACAAAGTCTCCGATTTATGTGTTCACACTGTAGGAAAACTCTTTGTCAAGTATGAGTAAATACAAGTATGAATAAATGAGCATGATATCGAGCCAATACATGATACCACTATTGGTGTTGATGCATTTCTTGTGGAACCAATGTACCTAAATGGAAAAAAAACATGAATATGGGCTATTTTTTACGAGTGCAACATACTTTTCTCAATTTTTATAGATATTAGTATGTTGTAAGGTTTCGAAAGTCAAACATGTTAATTACTGTGTAATTAATTACTGTTAAAGACTCAGGGCGCCTGCTTTAAATCTGATGTTTTACTGAACTCTTAATTTAACAGTTACTCTGGTGTATTTTGGTAGGTTGGATAGCTGTAGAGTCTGCTATATGTGCTGGTTTTTCAGTCAAGTAATGCCTTGAGTTTGTTGCTGTGAACTCTGGCCTCATGATAGGTTTCTTCTTGCTGTAGTAGAACTGGAGCATCTCTGGTGTAATCTCTGGGAAAATTACTTGGTTAAGTGCTTGCTTTTTCAGCGTTTGCGTGAGTCTGAATTGTGCAAACTGGCCGTTAATTCATGAAGGTGCACTTCTGCCTGATTTCACAGACTGAGCTTTTATCTTCTCACCTTAGATACTTATTCGGTTTCTAAATCTTGACGATAAGAGGAAGAATTGAGTGCTCTCTCAAATGCAGGAGAAATCACTGACTGAGTTCCACTGATGTTTGAATATGGGTCACTGTGTAGCCAGAGATGCTTTGTGTAATGACATAAAGTAATGGCATTGAGAAAATGGAGAGCCATAGAAGGTTCCTGGATCCTGGAACCTTTATTTGAATACTTTATGGGCAAGACGGACACACCTCAGAAACAGTACTGTGCAAAGGTCAGAGACCCTCCTTCCATTTATGCAGTTTCCAGTCAAGAATGGCAGTAGTATATTCTGAAGTAGACGTCATTCATTTTTCAGTGTTGCAGAAAAAAAAGTACATTTACGGCATTTAGCTGACGCTCTTACCCAGAGCGACTCACAATTTGATCATTTTACAGAGGCAGGCGAAGGTGGTGTTAGGAGTCTTGCCCAAGAACTATTGGTATAGTGTAGGGAGCTTGTCCAAACAGGGGATTGAACCCCAGTCTACAGCGTAGAAGGCAGAGGTGTTACCCACTACACTAACCATCCACAACCCAAAAACACACACGTACACACACGTACACACATATATAGTGTGTGTGTGTATCAAAAGTGAGTACACCCCTCAGATTTCTGCAAATATTTTATCTTTTCATGGGACGACACTATAGGAATGAAACTTGGATATAACTTACAGCAGTCAGTGTGCAGCTTGTACAGCAGTGAAGATTTACTGTCCTCTGAAAAGAACTCAACACACAGCCATTAACATCTAGATAGCTGGCCTCACAGTGAACATTGTGCCCAAATTGTGCCCATTTGTGTTGTTTTCCCTCCCTGGTGTCATGTGACTCGTTATAGTTACAAGGTTCCAGGTGTGAATGGGGAGCAGGGCTGTTAAATTTGGTGTTTTGGGTACAATTCACTCATACTGACCAATGGATATGGCAAAGAACTCTCTGAGGATGTGAGAAATACAGTTGTTGCTCTTCACGAAAATGGCCTAGGCTATAAGAAGATGTCATTTATCTGCCTGATACTTCTTTTGCCACCATAATGTTATGTCTTACCATATCTCCAAAAACTAGCCTTCAATAGGACTCAGTCTGACTGAACAGTATCTTGTTGGGTCACAGTTTAAGGAGGTTAAGGCCTTCTTTGGTTAAGCACATTGACCGCCAGTCCTTATAGTAATTATCATGTAAATTGACTTCACTGGTAGTGTTGAAATTATAGTTATTTGCCCACAAGCCTGTCCTGTTCACAATTTTTCTTGAGTTAAATTTTTCCCTAAGGTCCACATTTACGTGGGAGCAATAGTTCATTTTCCACGACCATTTTCCAACCTCTGCTCATCCCTTAGAATCAAACGGGTGGTTTTTGTTACGGTGCGTTTAAGACTAATATATGTAAATGAGTTCTATTATAATTGGCTGCCCTGTATTTTGCCTCATTTGAAAAGCAGTCCGGACTGGAACACTCCTTATAACCTAAGCGTAGATGAGTGAACCTAAATGGCTGTGTGCAGATATGTTGGTTTTTGTGACATCACAAAAGCAGTGAGTTGCCATATATGCAATTTTAGGGGCTGACCCGTATGGGTGACCAGTGTGACCGTGTTTACATACAACATATAACACTTTATTTAAAAATAAATAAATAAATAAAGTAACAATTTTTCCTCCCTTTTTTGCTATGATGTTTGCCCTTTAAGGCATCTTCTCCACCTCTGTCTGATCAGTCTAACCATGTTGAAGCAACACATGACATGTTTCCTTCTACTTTGTGTGCAAGTCAGCTCTGGTTTAAGACTTCCAGCCGCCGTATCTGCAAACTGATCTTTCCCTCAACCTCTGTTTAATACATCCATCCCACATCTGCTTTCACTTACTATCCTCTTACCAACAGCTATGCATAATTCAGCCCTGTTTCGACACAAGCGATGTCAAGACTGTAGGCCCTGTAACTCTGTGTGTATTGCATTTTTGTGTTGCTGTGCCGAGGAGTGTGTGCTCTGTGTTCATGTTTCTGTGCTAAAGCTGTGCAGAAAGTTCTGATGTCAAAACACCACATGAAGCATAAGAAACGTCTTTTAAAGGACCCATATCGTACCTTTCTCTTGTGTATTATTTTTCCCTGTCGTCCACTTATGATATTTATGTGGAAACAGACTTAATTTATTTTCCACTCTATCTCTGGGAACAGTGGTTCTCAAACTGGTCCTCATGGATGAAATGTCCTGTTTTGCTGCCATTCATCTACCACCAAAAAGTCAAGCTCTGTTCTGATTGGCCGTCCTGTATGGTTTTTTTTCTCATTCTAATTGCTTTCTGGACTGAAACCCTCCTTTAAGTTTAGGATGAATGGGCGGAGCTTAACTGCTGTCTAAATATGTTTCCAAACAGGCTGTTTTGCAGTTTAATTTCCACATATGGACTGTATGGACTGGCTAGACTGTGAACAGTCTTTATGTCCAACTTTAAACTTTTTTATTAAAAAAGGAGGAATATACAGTTTTCCATAATATATGTTCCTGCTTTTTTCTGACACGGAGAAGCATCTAAAAGGCAATTACTGGTGCTTAGGCAATAATAATATTAGGCAATTGATAATATGCATAGAACCCCAGATTTTAGCGCAAATCCTGTCCACTGCTCTGCCTCTCAGTGGACAGTAGAGCACATAAAAGCTGACCTGCTGCAGCCTGTGCCATTATCACTGGGGAGTTCTTGAAAGACCAGTGTAGGGCATATGCGGGTTGCCAACTAGAATTGTTCGTCTCTGATGGCAAGAATGTTGTTTGTGTTATAAACTCAGATCAGTACCACATGTTCTTTGACATTTGGCCATGACTTTTTTATACTAGCTGTTCCACATACTCGCAGCCGTGCAAATCTGGGTTTGAGAGAGTTGAAGCTTCGCAGTCAACGTCAGGATGTCAAAAGAACATTTTCAGTGCCTTAACAGGGCAGAGGTGTTCGGATGCAGTACTGCCCTTTCATTCGGCATTTAAGTACAACTTCACGTTTAAGCTAAAGGGAAAAAAACAGCCAAAACAACTAAATATAATGGCAGTTTTTTGGAGTATTTAGTGTGTCCACCCTTTACCTTTATTATAGTTTTCATATTTTGCTTTCAGCTTTTCAGACATTTGCAGGGATGTTAGTTGCATTTACTACTTTTTCACAATCCAAGTAATACAGATGACAAGTTTAGACTAGTCAGTCCCTAAAGCCTTAATCCACATCTCAGATGTCCAGTGTCTGTGTGTTTTTACGTTTCTCAGTTATGGCTTCTTAACAGCTACACATCCTTTCAGACCCACAGTGTTGAGTTGTCTAGAAGGATGGACAGTAAAGCTTGTGTATTTTTTTCTCCTAAGCATTAAGTACTGTTTATCTGATGACCAGTGTGTAGGTCTAACTGGTCTTGTAGCGTGGTTAGCAGTCCCGTTTTCTCGTTATTGTTTAATCATTTTCATTCATCTCCAGTTTTGGACACTCTTGTCTTTACAGCCGGACTATCTGATCTCTTCAGAAGCATCTCCTTTAACCACTTTAGATGCACATGAGTGAAATTTTAAGGCTGTTAAGGTGAGTTTGGGTAGTTACAGGAGTGCAGTGAAAGCTTTGGGAATGGCTTTCGTTGGGAGGACACAGCTGTGACCAGTTGGTTTTAAGATTGGAAGGATAGAGGAGTCAAAGCAGTAGGTGCACAAAAACAGAAGTGGACAAATTCACTGACTGATAGATTTGATATATGCTGTGTTAGAGACTTTTGTGTGTATTTTCTGTTAAAGAGAATAAATAGTGTAATTGGGAGTGCCCAAACTTTTGCTTATGACTTAAAATGCACTCTGTTGTATTTGGCTGGCCTGTGTTGTGGCTCATTCGAACAGCAGTCCAGACTGAAATGCTTTTTCATGGTGAATGCTTGGGGCTAAACTGCTGTTAGCTGTGTGTTAATGCTTTGGTTTTTGTGACATCGCAGAAATAATGAATTCAAACTGGGCTCTTTTTGCAGCTTATATATATATATATATATACATAGTGAATGAAACTTAGCTCTATGTACATCAAACTCGTTTATTTAAAAAGCATTTTCCATAATATGGGCCCTTTAAATATATGTGTCTGCTTTTTTCTGACACTGAGAAATGAATTGCGTGTATATAATGACCACTTTGACTGTAAATAATCTATAGGGTCTGACATTTGCACAGTGTGTATGTAGAGCTGTAACCCTTTTGAAGGTGTAGTGGTGAGCGTAATATACATGTGCTACTCATTGTGTATGTTTGCAGACGGCTGCTGAATCCAGCTGTGTTTTCCAGTGTACTTCAGTGGTGCGAGGTGCTGAGGAGAAACCTAAAACTCAGAGACTTCAGGAATGACTTGAGTTAGTGAGACAGGAAATGGGGCCCTGTCTGTAGAACTGTGGGGGGGGGTAATTTGTTTCTGTGTGTATGTCGAGAGGTGATGGTATTTAGGAGGGGGCAAAGGGCGAAAGCCAGTGAGGCTGTACACCTCCAACGCATGGGCACAGCTAACATGACCGCTGTCCCACACAGAAAGCTAAGTCTCTTTGTTGCAGACACGGTCGTCTCCACTTCCACCACTGACCATAAAAGAGCCATAAAGCACAGCAGACCTCCTAGTCTGGCCACAACAATGGCAATTCCAGAGCAACTATTTGAATCCAGCATTTGTCCAGCATCCCTTGTAACCCTTGTCTAGAGCTGTTACTGTCATTTTGCCCTACTGTTTAAATGCAAATGCATAGTTCTGTAATTACATAGCACAAAATGCAAACGATCAGAGATGCATTATGTGGAAAGACCCTTTATATTTTGTGCCGTGACATTTTATGTTTTAAGTTTGGAGAACAATCTCTCTGCTTCTTAAACGAGCTAATGGCATCATTCTTTTGGTATCCCTGGTGATAACTTCACTTTCTAATTTTGTCCCATCAAAAGGCCAAACTTTTATTACATAGGTCTTCATTTTCCCCCCATGTTGTTACTGAATAATCCTAAGCCTTAGTGTGTAAGCCTGGGATTTTAAGAGGCTAATACGGTCACCTCAGAAGCACATGCTTGTTTCTGGTCATTATTTCAGCTACAAGCAATTACTCAGCTTGGATTACATTTTATTCTTGAATATGCGGTAGGGGAGAGCAGGGCGCTTTTAATCATTTTAAAAGTATTTTTAATTTTATATTCAGTATAAAAGTATTCAAAGGTGTGTGTGTGTGTGTGTGTGTGTATACACCGATTAGGCATAACATTCTGACCACCTCCTTGTTTCTACACTCATTGTCCATTTTATCAGCGCCTCTTACTGTATAGCTGCACTTTGTAGTTCTACAGTTACAGACTGTAGTCCATCTGTTTCTCTGATATCTTGGTAGTCCCCTTTTACCCTGTTCTTCAGTGGTCAGGACCCCCATGGACCCTCACAGAGCAGGTATTATTTGGGTGGTGGATCATTCTCAGCACTGACGTGCTGATGGTGTGTTAGTGCATGTTGTGCTGGTACAAGTGGATCAGACGCAGCAGTGCTGCTGGAGTTTTTAAACACTGTGTCCACTCACTGTCCACTCTATTAGAC